>NW_020954580.1:9391654-9591333 GCF_900497805.2 Vombatus ursinus | reverse complement strand
GGCAAGTTTAACATAAAATATCAGGTCTAGGTTATACTTGCATCCTCAGGATTATATTATTTAATAAATTATATTTATTCTAATATTTTAAGAACCTATAAAGCCATCAGTATGGTGCAGTAGAAAAAATGTTGGATTTGGAATTAGAGAACCCAGGCTCTGCCACTTAGTACCAGTGTGACCTTGGGTAAGTCACTTAACCTCATCTATAAAATAAAGGGGTTGAACTTGATGTTGTTTAAGGTCCCTTCCAGCTCTGGAACTCTGCTCTATTGATCCTTCCTCCTACAAAGCTGGAAAACCCTCCATGTCTTGCTAGAAGGACATCTCTGCTTATTGCTCACGTAACAGATTATGTCATCAGACTTGTAATCAAAGCTTTTATAGCTTGTTCAGATCTACCAGATCTCAAGATCCATTTGGTATAATCTTCAAGAACCCAAGGTCATCTTTATGCCACAAAAAGGCACCCAAATAGGAATTTAGTGGAGGTAATAACTGTGAAACACTACTTTACAGGGTTTTTTTTTTCAATATTTATTTTATATGTATAACTCATGTACATAGGACACTTTAAGGTTTAAAAAGAGCTTCCTTCAAAACAGCTGGGTGGCACAGTGGATACAGCACTGGTCCTGGAGTCAGGAGGACCTGAGTTCAAATCCAATCTCAGACACTTACTAGTTGTGTGACCTTGGGCAAGTCACTAAACCCCAACTGACCAAAAAAAAAAAAGTTTCCTTCACAGTAATCCAGAAAAGTAGGAAGTGCCAAGTATAGGATGCCTATTTTATAAATCAGAAAGCTGGGGCTCAGAGAGATACCCAAAGACCCAGCTAATAATCCAAAGAGCCAGGACTCAAAACCACATCACAGAATTGTGGAATCTTATCGATGGTTGAATCTGTATTCAGAGTTTATATAGTTGAAATACAACCAGATCAAGAATCCCCTTTACAAGTGGTCATTCAGCCTCAGCTTGAAAGTTCATCTTTATATTTAGAAGTAGAATGTAATTTCAACCCTTTTCTCTTTGGGCTGGTTCTCATTGTTAAGTTTTCCTTGCATTGAGCCTAAAACTATCTCTCTCTGATTATTTGCCCATGTACCGCTACTGACTTTGCCCTCTGGAGATAAGCAAAGCAAATTTAGATCCATCTTTAAATGATAACCTTTCAAATACTCAAAAAAAAAACCTTTCATGTCTGTCTATATTTTCTTTTCTCTAGGGTAAACATCTCTAGTTCTTTCAATAGTCTTCTTATGACATGGTCTCCAGTGCTTACTCTAGATATGGGGTCCTCCGGCTTGAAATCTGACTCTCTTTCTACTATTCTGTGTTGCTTTATTGCCCAAAAGATTATAAAGCAGAAAGGCATGGCAGAAAATAGGAAAAAATATAAGTGAGCTGGAGGAGGAGGGAGAGATACATGTACCGCATATTGATCCTGATGTGAGAATGTGATGGATCAGACCAAAGGAGGAGAAGGTACTTGGGAAAGTCCATTCATCCACCCAAGCAATGAAGGTCATTTAGAACCACAGAGTTCAGAAGTCTCCAACAGGAAATAGACATAGAAAGTTAAGTTATAGGCTTTGCTAATAAGTGGCTAATTACAGTCAAAGAGGGTCTCAACTGAGAAGTTGTAGTTGTACCTTTAAAAAAAAAATTAAATAGAAACAGCTAGTGTTGGAGGGGTTGTGGAAAGATGGAGCCTATAATTCATTGTTGGTGGAACAATGAAATGGTCTAGAGTAATTTGAAATTATGCAAAGATGTAGAAATATTACTGCTAGGCATATGCCCTAAAGTCAATGGTAAAAAAAAAAAAAAAGTTGGCCCATATAATAGATCAGATAGCAGCATATTTTCTAACAGCAAAGAACTGGAAACAAAATAGATGCCCATTGATTGTGGAATGGTTAAACAAACTGTCATAGATAAAGTGCTGGACCGAAGTCAGAAAGACTCATCTTCATCAATTCAAAACCTGCCTCAGACACTTACTAGCTGTGTGACGCTGGGCAAGTCACTTAATCCTGTTTGCCTCAGTTTCCTCACCCATAAAATGATCTGGAAAAGGAAATGGCAAACCCCTCCAGTATCTTGGTCAAGAAAACTCCAAATTCTGTGTGACTCTGGGCAAGTCACTTAATCCTGTTTGCCTCACTAAAAAAAAAACAAAACAAAACAAAACAACAACTCCAAATGGGGTCACAAAGAACTGAACATAACTGAAACTGAACAAGTAGAAAAAAATTAATATGACAAATACAGAGAAGGATAGAAAGACTTACATGAATGATGGGAAATGAGTAAGCAGAATTGGGAAAACAATATATACAATGACCACAAAAATATAAATGGAAAGGACCACAAAACTAAATGCTTAGATGTTCTAAGAGATATAAGAACACACTTAATCCCACTACTCCTCTCTTTCTTTTCAGAGATGGGGGATACCATAGATGTAGAACACTGTATATAAAGTCAAACTTTTGCAATATGTTGATTAGTTTTGCTGAAATTTTTCTTCTCTTTTTTCTTTATAACAAGGAATGACTCTCAGGGTAGGGGGAAGTTAGAGAAAAGAAAATAGTGGGAAATGTAGGTGATATAAAAAGAAGCGGTATCAGTCAGTCAGTGAAGATTTATTAAGTACCTACCACGTGCCAGGCACTGTGCTAAGCACTACTGGGGATACAAACAAAAGCAAAATCAATTCCTAGCCTCAAGGAACACCCAGTCTAACTGGGGAGACAACATGAAAATAACTATGTACAAACAAGCCACATACAGGATAAGCTGGAAATTATCGACAGAGGAAAAGCAATAAAATGATTTTTTTAAAATGAAGAACTTCAATATCACCCCTTCCCCAAATAAAGTAGTTCTCTTCCCTATTTGTGTTTATTGTTTTTAGTTTTTTGCCTAGATTAGCAAACAACTAGGAAGTGGTCTGGACAACATGGTGCAGTGAAATAAGATCTAAATTTGGATTCAGATGACCTGCAGTCACCTCCTGGATTCACTACTTCCCACCTATGTGACTCTAGGCAAATAATCTAATCTCTTCGGTTTTCAGTTTCTTCATCAGTAAATTGAAGTCACTTCCCTTTATAAATATTTGTTGTTCAGTCATTTCCAACTCATTGTAACCCAATTTGGGGTTTTCTTGGTAAAGATACTGGAGTGATTTGCCATTTCCTTCTCCAGCTCATTTTACAAACCAAACAGGGTTAAGTGACTTTACCAGGGTCATACAGGTAGTAAGTGTCTGAGGCCAGATTTGAACTCATGAAAATGAGTCTTCCTGATTTCAAGCCCACTTCTCTATCTACTGGGCCACCTAGCTGCCCATTTCTAAATATGTTCCTATAATTTTTTCACTTGAGACTGCTGCCAAGGGTGGTCAGTCATTGTGGCTCCTGTCTCTTAATCTAAAAAATACAAATTACCCTACAGAACTCTAGACAGATGCCTCCTTGTTCTCTGAATAGCCTGATATGATCATCAGAAGAGGTAAAGAGATTCCTTAATGAGCATGAGGGGCCTTTGTGGGTGGCAGACTGAGAAGGAATCTGTTAAACCATAGGAAACCTGGGATACTGGATGTATAAACAGAGGTTTAGGATAGTGAGTATTGTCTTTATACAGATGTCTGACATATCCATTGTAATTCAGTGAGGTACTAGAGCTAAAAAGACCAATCAAAGGACAGCCCCTGACCTCGAGAAGCTTACACTTTACTGAGGGCTGGGGAGAATATGTAAAGAAGTATATACATGATAATCTGAGCAGAGAGAGTACTAATAACTAAGATGATCAGAAAAACACTTGCATAGAAAATGGCACATAAATTGAGGTTTTAAAGGATCTAGAAGTTTCAAAAGGGGGAATTGAGGAAGCATGGGAGACAAAGGCAGAGGGAAGGAAATCAGAGGGCTGAGTTCAGGGAATGTCAATTTAGTCAGTTTAGCTAAAACATAGTATAAGAAGGGATATGAAGTACACTAAACCTAGAAAGGTACCAACAAAACCAGATTGTGTAGGGCTTTAAATACAAGGCTGAGGAGTTCTATTTTGTCCTAGGGGTGACATAGTAAGATTTGTGCCTTAGGAAAATTATTTTGGCAACTATGTGAAGGATGAATTGGAAAGAAGAGAGGACTGGAAGCCAGGAATCCAAATAGAAGAGTGTTACAGTAATCTGGACAAAAGGTGATAGCGGCCATATGAATGGAGCAATGGGAACGCAGGAGTAAACGCAAAGTGGATAGATGTGAAAAGTGTTAGAGAGTAGGATCAACTGTGGCTAGATAGTTGATTAAATATGGTGGACCAGAAAAATAGAGATAGGAATAAGGAAAGCTGGAGGAGGAGCATGTTTGGGGGGGAGATAATGATCTCCTTGTTGGACATAGTGTGTTTTCGAAGTCCGGTCTTTTTTTAACAATGTTAGTTATTTCTCTGCTTCATTTATTTATTTTTTTTTACTGGCTTAAGCCTTTCATAGACCAAATACTCATAATTATTTGCTTTTTTCTTATTGAAGCTACTCCATTCAGTCACAGCCCCATGAGTTAATGTTTCTCACCCAGGCAGAGAAGTCCGCAATTGAAATCTGCAAAAAGCTGACGCAGATGGGGGTGAACCGATGGTTTTAGAATAACAGCAACCTATTCCTGAGGGGGTAGAAAAGCCCAGGTGGGAAGGCTCACGTTCTGGTTTGGGCTAGGTCTCATCAAGTTTACAGGTGTTTATTACCAGGGCGGAAGGAGCGGAACGAGTCATTCAACGGAGAACCAAAAGCTGTTTCTCTGAAAGCTTCAGCAATTAAACCTGAACAGCTGGGGGAACTTGAGATAAAGTGCAGGATCTTGCTCTGTACATTTCCAGAGGGTCTTTGAGACAACTTGCTGCCATGTGTGGGTAACATTCCCTCAAACAGACGTTTAAACCAAAGCAACCTCCCTAAGGCAATTGTACAGTACATAAGCCACTACGAGCTTCTGCGTTATCTGTCTCCCAGAGTTCTTAAGAAGGCTGAACTTGAGAACTCTGTACGGATTACGATGCAGTACTTAGAAAGAAACCAGGTGACTGTTCAATCTGTTCTGAAATACAACGTGAAGCTTTTTTTCCTTCTTCAACATGGGTGATGTGAGGTTGGGCAGGTAAGCTAAGCCATAGACTTTCCTCATAGGTAAAAGGGGTGATTAAGATCTTAGGGTCGGGGTCTAGAGCTAGAGGGAATTTTAGAGGTCACCTAATCCAACAACCTCATTTTACTACTCACAGAGTCTCTGTGGGAAGCACATTGTGAGAATGTAAAATGCTGCATAAATATGAGCTAGTATTAGGAGGAACTTTCCTTTTGTATTACAACCATTTCGTTGGGAAAATCCTATCTCACCCTGCCCAGCCTCAGCATTAAATTGTTCCTACCATTGCAATCATCCTTTAATACTTCCCTAATTGGTTCACTCTCCCACTCACCACAGATACTTTCCCAAACCCTTTTATCCCGTCCTAAACCTCCCGCCGTTCCCCCCTACTCACTCCCTCAGCTGAAAACCTTGCATCATATTACATATGAAAAAATAATCGAGGCTATTCACAGATAGCTCCTCTTTCCCCTTATTTCTCATATACACTCAGATACCTCCTGCAACTATTTCCTCCTTTACCCCTAGTTCACATGAAAAACTATCCCCTCTCCTTGCCAAAGTAAGCCCTTCTATTTACACAAGTGATCCAATTCCATCCTCTCTTCTTCAGCAGACTGACTCTTATCATTTCCACTCTCACTAAATCTTCAATTACCCCCTCACTGCTGGCTGCTCCCTTACTGTCTACAAAAATGCTCATGTCTTCTTCGTTCTCAAAAACCCCACTTGATCCATCCCCAGCAGCCATTGTATTGTATCTCTCCTCTCTTTTGTGGCTAAACTCCTTGAAAAGTCTGTCTAGGATCGGTGTCTCCACACCCTAGGCTTTCGCAATCTTAACTCTCTGAAGTCTGGCTTTCAACTTCATTATTCAGTCCAAAGTGTTCTCTCCAAAGTTACTAATGATTTCTTAATTGTCAAATCTAATGACCTTTTCTCAGTTCTCATCCTTTTTTGTCCTTTTGGCAGCCTTTGACATCATCAATCACCATCTAATTGATACTTTCTTCTCATTAGATTTTCATAACCCTGTTCTTTCCTAGTCGTCCTCTTTCTCTGTCTCCTTTCCTGAATCTTCACCCAAGTCTCACCTGCTATACGTGAAATAGTATATAGGCTTGGGGTTAAAGGTTTTGGCGACCTTGTATGAGTCAATTCATTTTTTTAGATAACAATTCCATTGTCTGATAAACGGGATTGAATTAGATAATAATCAGTACTAAAATTCTTTTTTATAATGGATAAGACATCTCCATTAGGTTTCTGTCTTTTTCTTTTTTTAATATATTTCTAATATTTTATTTTATTTTTTCAAGTACAAGAAAAAACAATTTTTGACATTCATTTTTTAAAAAATTTTGAGTTCCAAATTCTCTCTCTCCCATCTTGAAATGGCAAGCAATTTGACATGGTTATACATATGCAGTCATGCAAAATATATGCCCAAGTTGTGAAAGAAAATACAGGTCAAAAAAAACAAAACCCCACAATACGATACCCATGAGGAAATGCTTCCATCTGCATTCAGACACATCAGATCTTTCTCTGGAAGTTGATAGCATTTTTTCATCAAGAGTCCTTTGGAATTGCCTTGGATCTTTGTGTTGCTGGGAATAGCTAAGTAATTCACAGCTGATCATCATACAATATTGCTGTCACCAGGTATGATGTTCTCCTGGTTCTGCTCACTTCACTTTGCATCAGTTTGTGTAAGTCTTTCCAGTTTTTAATTAAATCAGCCTGCTCATCAATTCTTATAGTACAATAGTATTCCATTAGATTTCACATACATTCATATACATTACATTCATATACCACAAATTGTTCAGCCATTCCCCAATTGTTGGACATCCCCTCAGTCTCCAGTTCTTTGTCACTACAAAAAGAGCTGCTATAAATATTTTTGAACAAATAGGTCCTTTCCTCCCATTTAAAAAAAAAATTTGTTTGGGATACAGTGGTGGTATTTCTGGGTCAAGGTGTATGTACAGTTTTATAGCCCTTTGGCATAGTTCCAAATTGCTCTCCAGGATGCTTGGATCAGTTCACAACTCCACCAACAGTGCATTAGTGTCCCAATTTTCCTATATCCCCTTCAACATTTATCTTTTTCCTTTTCTGTCCTATTAGGTGTAAGCTGGTACCTCAGAGTTATTTTAATTTGCATTCCTCTAATCAATAGTGATTTAGAGCATTTTTTCATATGACTAGAGATAGCTTTGATTCATTCTTCTGAAAACTGCCTATTCATATCCTTTGACCATTTATCAATTGGGGAATGACACATATTCTTATAAAATTGACTTAGTTCTCTACTTATTTGAGAAATGAGGGCTATATCAGAGAAACCTGCTGTAAGAACTTTCCCTCAGTTTTCTGTTTTCCTTCTAATCTTGGCTACATTGGTTTTGTTTGTGCAAAACCTTTTTAATTTAATGAAAACAAAATTATCCCTTTTATATCCCACAACGCTCTCTATCTCTAGTTTGGTCATAGTTGTTTCTCTTATCCATAGATCTGACAGGTCAACTATTCCATGCTCCCCTAATTTGCTTATGGTATCACCTTTTATTTCTTAATCTTGTATCTATTTTTACCTTATTTTGGTATATGGCATAAGATATTGGTCCATAGTTAGTTTCTGCCAGTTTCCCCAGCAGTTTTTGTCAAATAGTGAGTTCTTGTCCCAAAAGCTTGAATCTTTGAGTTTAGCAAACACTAGATTACCATGGTTATTTGCTACTGTGTATTGTGTACCTACTCCAGTCCCCTGATTCACCACTCTGTTTCTTAGTCAATACCAGATTATTTTGGTGATTACCACTTTGTAATACAGTTTGAGATCTGATACAAATAGCCAACACTTCTTAAACTGTGGGTCATGACCCCATACGAGGTCATGTAGCTGAATGTGGAAGTTGCAAAAAATTTGGCAATAGTAGAACATATAAAACTCTGTTTCTGAATACGCAATGACCAAAAATTAATTCCAAATCAAACATGTAATGAACCCAAGGTGCTTCTGACAGTGCTTGCCCGTATTGCGTTACGCAACTTCACTGCAGCCTTGGTTCTGAACACAAAGCATGTGCCCTTTGCACTGTGCATGCCATCATGCCACACAGTGCCAACAAATGCTGCCAGAAACAACTAGGATCAGATTTGAGACTATTGTATGTTATGAATTGCAATGTTTGTACTGTACATACAAAATCATTAAATGAATTTTGACTTGGGATTAGGACAGAATTTCCAACAATTTCCAAAATGACCCTAAACACACTTCTGCCATTTTGTACTACATATTCATGAGAAGCAGCATTCTTAGCATTGACAATTATAAAATCAAAATATTGATCAACTCTAAAAAACATTGAAGATGCTCTATGCCCTGAAGTATCAAATATTCCACCAAGATTTAATTCTTTATGAAAAAACAAACAAACACATCCAGCTCAGTATGCAAATTTGCTTTCATCTTTAATAAATGATAAAATTATGTGTATACCAAATAATTGTTTTGAAATAAATTTCTTTATGATTTACTGTAAGTAAATGTTTGATTTGTATACCTATTTTATATACCTAGGGTCCCATAAAAATTTCTTGAGTGAAAAGGGGTCGTGAGCAGAAAAAGTTTAAGAAGCCCTGAGCTAGGTCACTTTCCTTTGTATTGTTTTTCATTAATTCTCTTGATATTCTTGATCTTTTGTTCTTCCAGATGAATTTTGTTACTATTTTTTTAGCTCTATAAAATAATTTTTGGTATTTTGGGTTGGTATGGCACTGAATAAATAAATTAATTTAGGTAGAATTGTCATTTTTATTATATTAGTTTGGCCTACCCATAAGCAACTGACCAAACAAGAAATAGGGAGTGTTATGAAATGAAAAGATAGAGAACATTATGAAATGAAAAACGGATAATTTTGATTACATTAAATTAAAAAGTTTTTGCACAAACAAAACCTATGCCACCAAGATTAGAAGGAAAACAGAAAGCTGGGAAACAATTTTTTTATAGTCAGAGTTTCTGATAAAGGCCTCATTTCTCAAATAGGTAGAGAACTAGGTCAAATTTATAAGAATATAAGGCCTTGTGAGTAGAGTACCGGCCCTGGATTTGGGAGGACCTGAGTTCAAATCCGGCCTCAGACACATAACACTTACTAGCTGTGTGCCCTGTGCAAGTCACTTGACCCTATTGCCTAGCCAAATAAAATAAAATAAAAAGAATACAAGACCTTCTCCAGTTGATAAATGTTCAAAGGATATAAACAGGCAATTTTCAGATGAAATAAAGTTATCTGTAGTCATATGAAAAAGTGCTCTAAATCACTATTGATTAGAGGAATGCAAATTAAAACATCTCTGAGATACCATCTCATACCTATCAGATTGGCTAATATGACAGAAAAGGAAAATGATAAGTGTTGGAGAAGATGTGGGAAAATTGGAACACTAATGCATTGTTGGTGGAGTTGTGAACTGATCCAAACACTCTGGAGAGCAATTTGGATCTAAGCCAAAAGGGCTATAAAACTGTACATACCTTTTGATCCAGCAATACCACTACTAGGTCTGTATCCTAGAGAGATCATAGAAAGGGGAAAGGACCCACATGTACAAAAACATTTATAGCAGCTCTTTTGTGGTGGAAAAGAATTGGAAGTTGAAGGGAGGCTCATCAATTGGGGAATGGCTGAACAAGTTGTGGTATATAAATGTAATGGAATACTATTGTTCCATAAGAAATGGTGAGCAGGCACATTTCAGAAAAAACCTGGAAAGACTTGCGTGAACTGATGCTGACCAAAGTGAGAAGAACCAGGAGAACACTGTACACAGTAACAGAAACATTGTGGGATAACCGACTTTGTTAGACTTGGCTCTTCTCAACAATGCAAGGATCTAAGACAATTCCAAAAGACTCATGATGGAAAATGCTGTCCACCTCCAGAGAAAGAACTGTGGAGTCTGAATGCAGACCAAACCATACTATTTTCTCTTTTTTTATTTTTTGCTTTTTCTTTCCCAAGGTTTTTCCCTTTTGTTCTGATCCTTCTTTCACAACATGACTAATGTGGAAATATGTTTAATATGATTGTACATGTATAGCCTATATCAGATTGTATGCTGTCTTAAGGAGGGGAAGGGCAGGGAAGGAGGAAAAATTTAGAGCCCAAAAATCTTATAAAGTTAAATGTTGAAAACTAAAATTAATAAAAAAATACTATCCTCTTCAAAAAAAAAAAGAATGTGTTGTATTTTGTCAAAAGCTTTTTCTGCATATACTTTTTTGTTATTTTTGTTACTGATATGATCAGTTTTGCTGATAGTTTTCCTAATACTGAACCTAATATTGAACCCTGCATTCTGGTGTAAATGCCACCTAGTCATAGAGTATGATCTCTATGATATATTGCTTTAATTTCCTTGCTAGTGTTTTATTTAAAATTTTTGCATCAATATTCATTGGCAAAATTGATCCATAGTTTTCTTTCTCTGTTTTTACTCTTCCTGGTTTAGGTATCTGCACCATATTTGTATCATAAAAGAAATTTGGTAGGACTCCTGCTTTGACTATTTTTCCAAATTGTTTATATAATATTGGAATTAATTGCTTTTTAAATGTTTGGTAGAATTCACTTGTGAATCCATCTGGTCCTAGAGATTTTTTCTTAGAAAGCTCATTGATGGCTTCTTCCATCTCTTTTTCTAAAATGTGCTTATTTAATATTCTTCTCCCTCTTCTGTTAATCTGGGTAATTTATATTTTTCTAAATATTCATCCATTTCACTTAGATTATCAGATTTCTTGGCATATAATTAAACAAAATAATTCCTAATAATTGCTTTAATTTCCTTTTCATTCGTGGTGAATTCACCTTTTTTCATTTTTGATACTGGTAATTTGTTTTTCCTTTTTTTTATTTTCAAATCAAGTTCACCAGTGGTTTATCTACTTTATTGTTTTGTTTTGTTTTTTCATAAAATCAGCTCCTAGTTTTATTTATTAGTTCAATGGTTTTCTTACTTTCAATTTTATTAATCTCTCTTTTGATTTTCAGGATTTCTGATTTGGTGTTCCCATTAGATTTCAATTTCCTATCTCCATGCCTTCTTCCTCCTCACTCCCAGCCCCCATATTCCCTCCACTCAGAACAGAAAGAAAGCTTTCTGGGAGAATGGTAATATTGTGTTAGTAAACTCGAGGCACTGACAAATTTCTGTGTTTCTTTTTATTCTACATTTCCCATTTCTTTCTAACCTCATGACTCTAAGGGAGGGGTTCTTAACCTCTCCTGTGCCATGAACCTGTCTGGCAATCTGGTGATGCCTATGGGCTTCTTCTCAGAAAAATGTTTTTAAATGCAGAAAATAAAATGCAGAAAATAGGATGACAAAGGAAACCTATTATATTAAAATATAATTGTCTAAAAAAATAAAAAAAAAACATAGACCCCTAGTTAAGAACCCTTGCTAAGGAGACTCAAAGAGGGAAGAGATTAAGACCTTTCTCTTCCAGAGTAAATTGGAACTAAATTTCCAAACCCCGTGTTTCATTTGCTTAGATACTAGACAGCTAATAATAGTGACATCAAAGCAGTTCCCCCTACCTAAGCCCTAAAGCCTGTCATCATGGGGAGGAGTTGAAGCAAGCAAAATGTCTCACTATCCACTTAAGAAACCATGAAACTGAAATCCCCAGTGCCTCACCTTGCACCTCAGACATAAATCACTAGAAAGTAAGGATGAGGAATGGAGTTATGATTTCATTGTATAGGGAATTCCAAGATGAGAAACCTCCTCTACCAACTTGGGTCATGACTTTCTCTTTAACTCATAGTCTCAGAAAGTTGCCCTGGCCACTGAGAGGCTAAGTGAACTCGCCCAGGGTCACACTGAAAGTGTGAGTCAGCCCAGAACTTCAACCCAAGTTTTCTTTGTTCCCAGATCAGATTTCTATCTACTACCCGATGGTGCTTCTTCAATAAATAGACATTAGGCATAGAGACTGGACTTGTAATTTGATCAGAACAGGAATGTTCCTCTACCAGTGCAAGATGTCACCTTCTTTTTAGAAAACTGCCTAAACAGTGGTTTGACCAGTGATCAAACTCAAATAGAAATAAGAGCCACTAAACCGTACATTAGGATTCCTGTGGACCGCATGTTGATTGAGTTTTAAAATGCAATGGTATCTGTTTTATTGTATTTTAATTTATTTTATGAAATATTTTCCAATTACATTTAATTCTGATTCCAGGGGCATTTGAGAGTGTTGTGAGCTTCATGCTGCTTGCTGGTTGTACGTTTGACACTTCCAGGCTAAAATTCTAAGAGGCCAAGTGAGTTTTCCAGGATTACAGAGACAGTATGTGTAACTATAACCCAAGTCTTGCTGGCCTGCTATCCAATTTGCCTCATTGCCTCTCTAAATAACGATTAAGTTTAAAAAAAATGAACTGGGGATAGAGGCAGAGCCCAGATGGCAGAGTAAAGGCAGGGCCTTGCCTGAGCTCTCTCCCAAACTCCTCCAAATACCTTCAAAAAATGACTGAACAAATTCTAGAGCAGCAGAAACCACAACAAGATGGAGGGAAACAAATTTCCAACCCAAGACGATTTGGAAGGTCAGCAGGAAAGATCTGTCACACCTGGGTGAGAGTACAGCCCAGTCCAGTACGGGCCACACCAGCACAGACTGGACCCCAGCAAACCAGGGGCAGGCCTTGGGAGTGACTGAATCACCAGCAGCAGCAGCAGCAGCAGCAGCAGCGGTGGCTGCTTCTAGAGCTCTCAGCCCACAGACGGTAAAGGGATCAAACAGCTGGGGTCTTTTTGCTAGCACCGAAGTAGGACTCTGTTGCTTTGCCCATACTTGGATCCAGGTCGCAGTCCTAGACGGCAGTCCCAGGATGAGGAGGAGCACTAGCATACCAGAACTTGTAGCCGCAGTAGAGCAGACGCCTTCGTCATGGTTCTGGGGCAGAAAATAGATCCAGGAGAGATAATTTAAAAATTAGTGGACTACCTGAAAGCCAAGATCAGAAAAAAGAGCCTAGACATCATTTTTCAAGAAATTATCAAGGAAAACTGCTCTGAAATTTTAGAACCTGAGGATAAAATAGAAATTGAAAGAACCCACTGATCACTTCCTGAAAGAGATCCCAAAAGGAAAACTCCCAGGAATATTGTAGCCAAATTCCAAAGTTCCCAGGTCAAGGAGAAAATATTGCAAGCAGCTAGAAAGAAACAATTCAAGTATTGTGGAACCGCAGTCAGGATAACACAAGATTTAGCAGCTTCTACATTAAAGGATTGAAGGACTTGGAATATGATATTCTGGAGGGCAAAGGAGAAAGGATTACAACCAAGAATCACCTACCCAGAAAAATTGAATATAATCCTAGGGGGCAAAAATGGATGTTCAATGAGATAGAAGACTTTCAAACATTCTTGATGAAAAGACCAGAGCTGAATAGAAAATTTAATTTTCAAATACAGGACTCAACAGAAGCACAAAAAGGTAAATATGAAAGGGAAATCAAAAGGGACTTAATAAGATTAAACTGTTTATGCTGCTACATGAGAAGATGATATTTGTAACCCATCTGATAGACAGCGGGCACTTGAATATGAAGGGATGATGTAAAAAAAATAAAGGGGTGAGAGAGGAATGTACTGGGAGAAAGAGAAAGGAAAAGGTAGAATTGAGGTAAATTATCTCACATAAAAGAGGCAAGAAAAAACTTGGGAACGTGAGGGGAAAGTGAGTGAACCTTATTCTCATCAGAATTGGCTCAAAGAAAGAATAATATACACACTCAATTGAGTATAAAAAAATCTATCTTACCCTACAGGAAAGTAGGAGGGAAATGGAATAAGAGAAGCGGGGAGCATTAGAAGGAAGGGCAGATTGGGGAGGGGGTAGTTAGAAGCAAAACACTTTTAAGGAGGTGCAAGGTAAAAGTAGAGAGAGAATAGAATAAAAGGATTGGGGGGAATAGGATGGAGGGAAATACAGTTAACATTGGTAACTGTGAAAAGAATTTTCAAGCAAGTTTCTCTAATAAAGGCCTCATTTCTCAAGCATACAGAGAACTGAGTTAAATTTATAAAAATGAAAGTCATTCCCTAGTTGATAAGTGATCAAAAGATATGGGTAGTTTTCAGATGAAGTAATCAAAGCTAACTATAGTCATATGAAAAAGTACTGTAACTCACCATTGATTTGAAAAATCCAAATTAAAACAATTCTGTGGTACTACTTCATCCATATTAGATTGGCTCATAGGACAGAAAAGGTAAATGATAAATGATGAGGGGATGTGGAAAAAGATGAGACATTAATGCGCTGTTGGGGTTGGCCAAGATAGTAGAGTGAAATCAGTGACTTGCTTCAGCTCTCCCCAAAACCCTTCCAAATACCCATAAAAAAATGACTCTAAACAAATTCTAGAGCAGCAGAACCCATAAAAAGACAGAGTGAAACAAATTTCCAGCCCAAGACAACCTGGATGGTTGATGGGAAAGGTCTGTTGAACCAGGCTGAGAGAGAAACACAGTTCAGCGTGGGGTGCGTGGGCAAAGACAGGCCCCCAGCAAACCTAGAGCAGGCCTCAAGGGACTGAATCATAGGCAGCTATGGTGGTTTCCAGAATTCTCAACCCACAAACGCTAAAGACAACTTAGAAGGTCAGTAGGAAAGGTCCGTCAGACCTGGGTGGGAACGGTCCAGTCCCAGCCCAGCACAGTCCCAGGGCAGTGGCAGTGGTGGCTGTGGCTGCTTCCAGAGGTCTTGGCCCACACATGGTGGGGGTGGGGGATGAGCAGCTGATCAGAGGTGGATTGCAGGAATCCCTTTGCTGGTGCTAAGGCAGGATTCTCTTGCTTTGCCTATGCTTGATCTGGGTCGCAGTCCTGGGTGTTGGTCCTGGGATGAAGAGGAGTGCTGGAGTGGAGGAGCTTGTGGTCAGTGGTAGAGAGGGAATCCTCCTCACAGTTCAAAGGCAGAAAAGGTGCTTGTGCTCACTCATAGACCAGAACACAGGCCAAGAAAGGAGTAAACACCTCTCTTTTGATCATACCACCTCGGAAGAACTGAAAATTTACAAGTCCCTAGAAGTATATCTGAAAACAGCTGCCCCAGAAGCTTGAGTCAGTACACCTTCCACACTGGAAGCAGACCCCTGTCTTAACAAAGAGTTTAAAACTCAAATAATTGGCTGGGAACATGAGCAAACAGTGGAAAAAACTCAGACTATAGAATCTTACTTTGGTGGCATCCAAAAGAAGACAAAAAAGTCAAATCTCCTACATCCAAAGCCTCCAAGAAAAATATGAATGGGTCCTAGGCCATGGGAGAGCTCAAAAAAAATTTTGAAAAGCAAATAAGAGAAGTAGAAGAAAAAATTAGGAAAAGAAATGAGAACAATGCAAGAAAATCATGAAAAATCAGTCAATAGCTTGCTAAAGGAGACCCAAAAAATACTGAAGAAAATAACGCCTTAAAAAATAGACTAACCCAAATGGCAAAAGAGGTCCAAAAAGCCAATGAGGAGAAGAATGCCTTAAAAAGCAGAATTGGCCAAATGGAAAAGGAGGTCCAAAAGCTCACTGAAGAAAATAATTCCTTAAAACTAGAATGGAGCAAATAGAAGCTAATGACTTTATGAGGAATCAAGAAACAATAAAACAAAACCAAAGGAATGAAAAAAATAGAAGACAGTGTGAAATAGCTCATTGGAAAAACAACTGGCCTGGGGGCAGCTAGGTGGCACAGTGGATAGAGCACCGGCCCTGAAATCAAGAGGACCTGAGTTCAAATCTGGCCTCAGACCAAACACTTGACACTTACTAGCTGTGTGACCCTAGGCAAGTCACTTAACCCCAATTGCCTAAAAAAATGAATAAATAAAAATTAAAAAGAAAAAAAAAGAAAAACAACTTGCCTGGAAAATAGATCCAGGAAAGATAATTTAAAAATTATTGGACTATCTGAAAGCCATGATCAAAAAAAGAGCCTAAACATCATCTTTCAAGAAATTATTAAGGAAAACTGCCCTGACATTCTAGAACCAGAGAATAAAATAGAAATTGCAAGAATCCACTGATCACCTCCTGAAAGAAATCCCCAAAGGAAAACTCCTAGGAATATTATAGCCAAATCCAGAGTTCCCAGGTCAAGGAGAAAATATTGCAAGCAGCCAGAAAGAAATAATCCAAGTATTGTGGAAACACAATCAGGATAACACAAGATTTTGCAGCTTCTACATTAAGGGATCAGAAGGCTTAGAATATGATATTCCAGAGGTCAAAGGATCTAAGACTACAACCAAGAATCACCCACCCAGCAAAACTGAGTATAATCCTTTAGGGGGAAAAAATGGATATTCAGTGAAATAGAAGACTTTCAAACATTTTTGATGAAAAGACCAGAGCTGAATAGAAAATTGGATTTTCAAATATAACACTCAAGAGAAGCATGAGAAGGTAAACAGGAAAGAGAAATCATGAGGGATTTATTAAAGTTGAACTGTATACATTTCTATGTAGAAAAATGATATTTGTAACTCATGAGACATTTCTCAATATGAGGGTTGTCGAAGGAAATATATATAGACAGAGGGCACGAGGTGAGTTGAATATGAAGGGATGAAAACTAAAAAATAAAATTAAGTGATGAGACAGGATTGTACCAGAAGAAGGAGAAAGGGACAGACAGAATGGAGTAAATTATCTCACATAAAAGAGCAAAAAAAGTTTTTACAGTGGAGAAGAGGGGAGAGGTCAGAGGGAATGAGTGAACCTTACTCTCAATAGGATTTGGCTTAAGGAGAGAATAATATACACACTCAATTGGGTTTGGAAATCTAATTTTACTTTACAGAAAAATAGGGGGGAAGGGGAAAAGAGAGGGGGGATGATAGAAGGGAGAGCAGATTGGAAAGGGGTTAATCAGAAGCAAACACTTAAGGAGGGACAGGGTCAAAGGAGAGAATAGAATAAATAGGGGACAGGATAGGATGGAGGGAAATATAGTTACATCTTTCACAACATGACTATTATGGAAATGTTTTGCATGACTACACATGTATAACCTATATTGAATTGCTTGCCTTATCAATGAGGGTGGGTGGGGAGAGAGTATGGGAGAGAATTTGGAACTCAGAAGTTTAAAAACGAATGTTAAAACTTGTTTTTACATGCAACTGGGAAATAAGATATATAGGCAATGGGGTATAGAAATCTATCCTGCCCTATAGGAGGAATGGGATGGGGGGGAGGGTGATAGAAGGGAAGGCATATTGGGGGAAGAGGTATTCAGAATGCACACCATCTTGGGGTGGGGGAAGGGAGAGATGGGAAGAAAATTTGAAACTCAAAATCTTGTGGAAGTGAATGTTGAAAACTAAAAATAAATTAATTAATTTTTAAAAATGCATTGTTGGAAGAGTTGTGAACTGATTCTACCATTCTATAGAGCAATTTGGAACTATGGCCAAAGGGCTATAAAACCATGCATACCCTTTGACCTAGCAATACCACTAGGAAGTCTATATCCCAAAAGAGATAAAAACCTAAAAGAAAAAGGATTTATATGTACAAAAATATTTATAGCAGCTCTTTTTTGGGGCAAAGAATTAGAAAATGAGGGGAAGCCTATCAACTGGAGAATGGCTGAACAAATTTTGGCATGTGATTATAATGGAATACTATTATACTATAAGAAACGATAAGCAGGATACTCTAAAAAAAAAAACCTGGAAAGACTTGCATGGGCTGATGCAAAGTGAAATATTCCATCTACAACGTAACAACCATAGTGTAAGATGATCAGCTGTGAATGACTTAGCTTTACTCAACAATATAATGATCCAAAATAGCTCTAAAAGACTTATGAAAAATGCTACTCATCCCCAGAGAAAGAACGGATGGTGTCTGAATAGAGATTGAAGCATCCTTTTTTTTTTACTTAAAAAAAATGAATTGGGGTAAAGTGGTAGAGGGGTTATTATGTTTTCCAACTTTCAGATTATATTGTACCCAAAACAAGGTCAATTCAATTTTTTATTCTAATCTGACACCTACTGAGATCCTGACTACACTCCCTTTAGACCGTGAGCTGTTTGAAAGCAGGGACCGTCTTTTGCCTTTCTTTGTGACCTCAGTGCTTAGCACAGTGCCTGGCACACAAAAGGTGTTTAATAAATGTTTGTTGACTGACTACCTTGAAGATGTGACCCTGAGTTGTGAAACTTAAGCTCCAGCAGGTCCTACCGAGCTGAAAAATCTTTGAGGATGGGCCAGCTGGCATCCTGTCCTTCTATCACCCAAGGGCCAAACTCTTTAATTTCAGCGAGGCTCATTACCATAATAGCACCCACTTTTTTTTTTTGGCCACAGAAACTCATTAAAACTTCTACCACTGTGTAGGAAGAACAAGATGATATCACAGATCTTTAAAGTTTTAAAGGAGTCGTTTATGGACAAAACTCCAACATTACCAATTCTTAAAGGGAAATCTTTGCATAGTGAAATGATTGACTTTTCTCCGACAGTTGCCACAGTCATGATTCAGTCAGCCTGTGTTCCCATTAGGACAACTCTTCACTATCCCTCAACTCTTAATGTTCTCGTGTTTAAATCTTCTTTTCCTTCTTTGATTGCTTTACTCAACACTCTAAGAGGAAAAGCAGGAAAATTCTAGGTCCTCCCTATGTGACTCAGTCCGAATCTTTCGGCTTACATCCTTCCTCCTGTGACTGATTCAGCTGTCCAGATTTATGAAGCCAATCACTGGGTTTGGTAGCTTTCCCAATTGTTCTGCCCTACAGCGATAAGAAACATTTATATTTAATGAAACTCCTGGCATGCAGATACTAGAAGGATTTTGTTGGAGTAAATTTCTTAGTCCTACTAAGTAGTGAGCAGATTTCTCAATCCTTTAAATGCAAAACTTTACTCAAGCTGATTTCTGAGGAAAACGTATTTAGCAAAGAGATGATCTGAAAAAAAAAATTAAAAAGCTATCTTGTGTTAAGTAACATGGAGCGCCACTCCCTAGTGAGTGTGTGATGGTGAAGAGATGTGCAATATGAGGGTGGAAGGAAATAAGGCGTAACGATACCTTAAACACACCCAAAGCTTATGAATGAATCCACACTCAAAAATTTGCTTCTGAACTCTCTGAGACAGAAAGCCTCAATGGGGACATAGCAACAGTTCTGTAAAGCCTCCTTTAAACAGCCACACAGGGCTTAATGGACAAAGGAAAAGACTAGGAATTGCAATAACTTTTTCTCTTTTTGAAAGAAGGGTAATCCATTTTAAAACTGTTTCTTCACATAGTCAATAAGGTAGCCTGGGATCAGGGTAATTCAATTGTACAAATGGAAAAACCTGAGGCCATGCTGGCTTATACAACTTGTCCAGTGGTCCATTAACCAATCTCAGCCACCTTCAAATACAGCCTTCTCAGAATCTCCATCCCAAAACATTCATTGCATCCTGGGATTGTTGTGCCTTGAAAGGAAGGACTATACATAATCTGTCATTATTAAGAAAAGTTATGGTGTCCATTTTTTATTATTATAATTCTTTAAAACATGTCTGTGTAAGAAAAGCGGCCTTACAGAGGAGCTTTAGCTAGTGTTGACCTTCAAAAAATTATGTCACTGGGCAGTTAAAAGCTTAACTTGTCCAGTTCAGCCTTGCTGATGGTTGGAGGTATTTCCTTTATTGGCCTTTCCGGTAGGCAGTTCTTTACTTATTAATTTGCTTTGTACTCTGGGCATTCTATTAGTGGGGTCTTAGTATTCTCTCCACTAAAAGAAAGCTTACTCACTATGTTTTAACTATTTGTTCCTTTCCTTTAGTATAACTTTGCTATGTATTTAATAGAGTCATGTAGTTAGATATGTGCTATTATTATTTAACTGCTCTATGATTGCGGACACATAATTAACATAGCTAGATAAGGGTAACATAGTTCTATATGTAAATGTGTGACTATGTCAAGGACCTGTGATTCTATCAGTATGAGAACTCCTTCCATCAATACACAGCTTAGCCCCAAAGAAGAACAACTAATATTTATAAAGAACTTAACATTTTTAAGGCACTTTTACAAATGTTATCCCACTTGATCTTCACAGCCTATGCTGAATCATATCAATTGTGAAATTCTCATTGTAATCAAAATCAAAAGAAAGTTGTAGCTAAATGGAAAGATGGTTCATAGGTTGTCCTAGGGGAGACAAATAAAGGAAAGGGCAGAGTTCATTTTTTGAGTTCCTAAAGGCAAAAAGAAACACCATTTCATGAGACATTTGGCCATCTCATACTTATGTATTTGTAATAAATATATGTGCCATGACAATGAGGTACAATTATCATTCCCATTTTACCAATAAGGTAACTAACACTCAGAGGTCAAGTGATTTGCCCAAGGTCACAGTGTCAGAGGTGGATTTTGAACCTAACTGTTCCAAGTCCAACATTCCCAAATCTAAAATTTAGTAACTGTGTAATCTTGGGTAATGTCTCTGGAAAGAAGGAACTTCTCAGTTTCTTCATCTGCAAAATCAGAGGAATGAACTAAATGGTTTCTAAAGTTCCTTCTAACTTTACATCTATGAGCCATGTTCTATGTTCCATTATGTAATACTAGCTCTAAATGTTATAGTCTAAGAAAGTTGCCTACAAAAAGCTAAATGATTTGCCTACCGTCACATTGTTCTGTTAGACTACGAGCTCCCTAGGGGTTCCACAGTAGGAACTGATTTTTGCCTTTCTTTTATGCCTAGTGCTTAGCCCAATACTTGGTACATAGTAGGTTTTTAATAAATGCTAGCTGTCTGACTGAAATACCCAGTAAGCTCATTCATTAGACCATGTTGCTTCTCTATTTTATGTAATATATGATTGCTAAGTAGTAACATACCTTGTTCTTTATTTGGAATCTTTATACAATATTCATCATATCCCATTCTTACGAGCTTCTAAAATTCATTGATTGGATTGCCACTTATTGCTTGGCCTTGAAGCTGTGTGCTTGGATTGTATGCTAATGAGACACCCAAGAAAGCACCAGAGGCAAATCAACATTATTCACTGGCTGGCTCAGCTGTCAGTCAACATCAGGTCAGACAGCAGTAATATTAACTGTTTGTCATTCCAGACCTAGGTAGCCTGATACTGACTGATGCTTGGCCAACCTGCTGAGGAATAATGAAGGGCACGGGGCATGTCCTCCTCTAGCCAGTCCTGGCAACTTTCCCCCTTTTCTTTCTTGCTCCCATCTGGATATGGAGAAATGAATTGTGTCCACCTAAAGACATTAATAATGATGATTATGATAAAAAATATAACTAGCACTTGATGTTTTACAAAGCACTAGATGTTTAGATGTTATTTCTTTTGATTCTCACAATGCTGGGAGATGGGTGCTACCTAATAATTTCTAATAATAATCGTAATTTATACGATTTATAAAATAACAAGTTTATCCCCATCTTAAAGAGAAAGAAAATAAGCCTCAGAGAATTAAAGGAGGGGTCTGAGGCAGGATTAGAATCTGTCTTCCTGATTCCAGGTCCAGTGCCTTCCTAATTGCTAGGTCTAGGAACTAATGGAAAATAGTGGGGGAGAGAAGGTTGACAGTGGGAAAGATAGCGTCCAGTAGCAAAGAAGTACAAAGAAGGTCATGACCTCATCTTGCATGGGAAAGAAAGCACATAATGATATTGCCCTAGAGACTCATTTTTGCCTTGACTCAGAAATTTCATGAATTAGGTGACTGAACTATAGAGCTGGGAAGAACCATGATAAATGGAGAGAGAGAAAGAAGAGGAACCCACCTACCTCCTCACCCCCTCCCTTCAAGTGGACTTAATGGAAGGTGGCCTTCACCAGGGGAACCCTCAATTTGATATTGTGAGTGTTTTAGGGGACTGTTGTTGGGACTAATGGTTACTCATTCAACACTCACCATTTTGTTTTTCTCCTTTTAATAAAGCTTCCTTCTGTAATATTGTAAAATTCATCTTTATCAGTGAGAAGCCAGTCTCAGTATATTGAGGAAACAGCATGCAAATATTTCCTCTATTTCCTTAGGGAGAATAGAGAAGCCAAGAGTAGTGAGAAAATTCCCTGAAGTGACCCAAGCCCTAGGATCCTTCATGTGGTAAAACACAAGGTTATATTCCATGTCTTTCTCCCATTCATTGGAAATGGCAGAATAATAGCACATAGATACTACCAGATCCTTAGAGGGCTCTATAGTCTTTGCCAAGCATTAACTAGAAGAGAGTAAAGGAAGAAGGGTCCTTCCAGCTGGGCTTCAGATGTCCTCAAATGTGACAATGTCCCCATATGCCCAGTGTGGTTATGGAAGTCTTAGTAATTCCCTTCATCTCTCCATTAAGCCTTATAATTTCTACACATTAAGCTATGAAGATAATCCTTTACACATGGTTGCAAAATACATTTATACTTGAAATGAAAGAACATTTCATAAGCAACGGTTATAAAAAATATCTTCTTGGACTACCTTAGATGAAGTACAAAATGCTTTATCTCCATCTACTACCACTTAGAGGCAAGTAAGAAGCTAATTATAAGAGTCCTTCTAAAAAGAATTTTTCATAATACGGAGTCCAGAATGCTATGATTTTGTAATTACTACTTGCTCTCTAGAACTAATGGAGCTACAAATTCTATCCAACCAATTTTAGAGATCAAAAATAATTCAATTTGTTTCTATTGTTGTCAAATGATGTTTCCTTCTAAAATATCTTTTTTTCTTTTATGATAGTATGCACTTAGCAATTTGAAAACACTTGAACTTGGACTCTCTCTATATTCTCTCAGATAAGTCCTCCAATTACCTTGTGATATAGGGACTATAGTTATTATTATCCTTATCTTACAGATGAGGAAACTGAGGCATGAAGAGGTTTAGTGATTTGCCCATAGCCACATAGCCAAGGTCATAGATGGGATTTGAACTCAGGTCTTATTAACTCCATGTCTAGCCCTCGATCCATCATACTGTCTTTCTGTTAGTCTATGATAGTCTACAATGATATATTATCAAGTATCTTCACCCACTCATACAATACCCTCCCACCCAATAATATCGCTATGTTCAGTTACAGAAAAAAAAAGAAGGGGGAAAGAAATTAGTAAATATAATTAATAATTTGAACTAAACATTAATTCTGCATTTGCCTGATAAAACTTGATGATTGCATAGCCATTACCAAATTTAATACCTATATTTTTTATAACTACATTTCATTCCTCTTCAGACTACATTCTTGGCTTTCTGGACTTTATCTTGTCATATCTTATCATCCTGGAAACTTCTGCCCCTGGATTTCACATGTTGGAAGTACCCTCTAACCTTCTTCTTCTGATTGGCTAGTTGCTTCTAGAATCTCCATTTTCAGAATAATGCCCAGATATCCATGTTTTCATCTCTCCCCAGGTTTTGCTCATGACTGTCCTAACTTCTTTCTCCACCACGTGCCCATAGTACCTCCTTCCCACTCAAGCCATTTTTCTGATTCTTCTCCTGTGGTATTTTGCCCCATTAGACTGTAAGGTCCGTGAGGGTAGGGGATTGTCTATTCTTGTTTGTATTTATATTCCCAGCCCTAAGTACGGTGCCTGGCATATAGTAAGCATCTAATAAATGCTTCTTGACTTGACTCGACTACAGTTTAAAACACTTGGTGGGGAACAGGTTGGGGGAAGGGAGGAGGTTAGGGAAGGAGTTGTTACAGAGAGGAAGTAGAAAAGAACAAGAGAAAAAGGAAGAGATGAAAAATATAGTAGGTACATCCCAAATAACCAACACCTTTCATCAGTAACTTTGAAGAGAGTTTTGCCCCCTAGTGGCTAAAGGTAGTGAAACAAGCTGTGACCTAGTAAAGAAATGGGTACGTCATTGGACTATACCAGTGCCCTCACAATAAAGAGAATTTCACTGGCATCTCTTCCACTTGATTTTTTTTTTCCCAGGAAGGAAAAAAGAAGAGAATCATGGCCTATGGATGTCAGAGATCATCTTGTTGAAGACTCATCTCAAATCCTATCTTCTGCAGGAGGACTTTCCACTTCTTCCTCTTTCCTGTCCCTGTATAGATAAAGTTGTACATGATTGTCTCCCACAATAGAATGTAACTTTCTTGGGGGCAGGAACTGTCTTTGCCATTCTTTGTCTTCCCAGGGTTTGGCACAGGGCCCAGCACATGACACGCAAATGCTGATGGACTGACTGATAGCATAAATGTGCTGCTAGCTTAAACCAGTGTTGTGAGTTTAATTAGGTCTCTTGGACTTAAGAATACATCCAAAAAGTTACACAATTTCAGAGCTCAAAGGGATGTCAGAAGTCATACAGTCCAACCTATACCTGAAAGGAATATAAAAATATGAACGATAATAAAAATAGCAATAACCAGGATTTATATAGCCTTTAAGGTTTGCAAAATATTTTACATATATTATCTCATTTGATCCTTACAATAACTTGGGGAGGTAAGTACTATTATTATCCCCATTTTACAGATGAGGAAATTGAGTCTGAGAAAAATTAAGTGACTTGCAACCATAGCTGGTAAGTCACAATAGTCACAACAGTCTAATAAGTAGCTGAGGTCACATTTGAACTCAGGTCTTTCTGGCTCCCCATCTGGTGTATTACCTATTGTTCTACCAGCTCCCTGAGTGGTCCATTTCCCTTTATGATAGCTCTAATTGTGAGGAAGCTTTTCCTGAAATCAGTCCTGAATTTGCTTCTTTGAAACTTCTACCCAGTGTTTCTGACTTTGTAGCTATAACGTCTACCCTGAGTCTTCCCTTTTCCTGGCTAAACATTCCCCATTCCCTCAACCAATCCTCCAAGGACATGAACTCATGGGCCCTCATCATGCTGCTTACCCCCCACTGAACTCTTTAACTTATCAGTAAACACAACTCTCTAGCTCTGGCCTTACCAAGGTAGAATATAGAGTCCATCACCTCCTTATTCTCTTCATGAAGCCCAAGATGATATTAGCTTTTTTGACTGCCACATCATGCTACTGATTCATGTTGAGCTTGCAGTCCATTACAACCCCCAGATCTTTTTCAAACAGTTATATAACTAAGTTAATTATTCTAGATTCCAATCCTAAAATTTGAATGCATAAGAGGTTGCAAAGTTGATGAAAGATAGAACTTACTGATTAGCTCTGCTATCCAAATCTTTTCTTTAATTATACAGTGGTCTAACTCTAACCCTTATGAATTATGGGCTGGGATGTTGATCCTTAATACATGTTTCTCTAGGGGCAGGTAGGTGGCGCAGTGGATAGAGCACCAGTCAGGAGAACCCGAGTTCAAATCCGACCTCAGACACATGATATTCACTAGCTGTGTGACCTTGGGCAAGTCACTGAATGCCAATTACCTCACCAAAAAACAAACAAAAAAAATATACATTTCTCTGGGAAGGGTATATTTGAATCTACCTGAAAAATCTGTATGATTGTCTTGAAGCCCTACATGGAGTAGGGCAGCCAAACTCCTATGTGCTTTTGAATTTAATCCTCAATATTAACATGTTTTCCATCACTTTCCTAAGTCTAGATAGTAAACAAAACAATAAATCAAGTCTTTGCTAATTTCTTAGGTATAAATACTCATACCAAAAATTTAAAAATTGGCTCTTGGGAGCAGGTAAGAGTTGGAACACCCTTGGATGAAGTCAATCAAATTATTTGACAGAAGATATGGCTTCAAATTAGAATTATCCATGTTGTTTTTTTTTCCCTCTCTCTCTCTAATCGACAGTGACACTACGGCATCTAGAATGACCCCATCCCAAGACTTTGGCTTGGTTATGGGCACCAGCTTCATTTTTCTCTGGCATCTCTTGAGTCTGGTCCCCACTTCCAATCATAAGCTAAAAGTCATTAAAGAATGATAAGAGGAAAATGCTAATCCAACATGTATTCTCAGAAACTCTATAGCTAGGAAGAAGAGCCAAGCCACCGAACCATTTCCCTCTCCTACTCTCCAGCCCTTCTTCCACTGTCCCTCTCCCATGCTGGCGTGGGAAGCCCTGGTCCCAAAGAGTTCTCATGGATCTAGACTAGGCTTAGAAATGCAGTGAGTTCCAGCACCATTCAGCTTATCTCATCACCTCTGCCATCATTAGGGGCATCAAGGTGGTGCAGTAGACAGCGCCAGGCCTGGAGTCAGGAAGATCTGAGTTCAAATCCTCAGACACTTACTAGCAGTGTGACCCCAGGCAAGTTATTTAACCTTGTTTGCTTCAGTTTCCTCAGCAATAAAATGAGCTGGAGAAGGAAATGGCAAACCACTCCGGTATCTTTGCCAACAAAACCCTAAATGGGGTCATGAAGAGTTGGACACAATTGAACAACTGTCATCATTATATACAGAGCTTTCTGTCATTTAAAAAAAAAATTCTAAGTCTCAAATACTCAGATACTTGAGACCAAGGGTGAAAAGTAATAGTCCCTAGAGCATATACCTTAACAAAGGAAAAAGAATTAATACTCTTAGCTGTTATAGTAGAGTAAGATTTTATAATAAGTTTGAGAGAGTCCTAAAGAGCTCAGATTTTGAGTTTAGTAACTGGAGTCACTTATCATCCTAATATAATGTATTTATTGGATAAAGGTTAGCTATGTGGCCATAAGCAGATTTTAACCTCTCTGACCCTCACTTACATCTGAAAATGAGGGAATTGATCTAGGTCACCTCTAAGGTTCCTGCCAGCTCTAGTATTCTATTATTTAAGATTAAATCACTCAACAAACACTTAATATAACATGGCAGGCATTGTAATAGGCAGTGTTGATAAAGGTCTCTGCCCTTAAGGGGTTTACATTCCAAAAGGAAAACAATATGAACACTGAATAGCAAATACAAAATGGATACAAAGTAGCTATTGTTTCAGTCAAGTCTGACTCTTCTTGACCCCATTTGGGGTTTTCTTGGCAAAGATACTGGAATGGTTTGCCATTTCCTTCTCCTGCTCATTTTACAGATGAGGAAACTGAGGTAAATAGGGTTAAGTGACTTACCCAGGGTCACATAGCTAGAAAATGTCTAAGGCTGGATTTGAACTCAGGTCGTCCTAACTCCAGGCCCAGCACTCTATCCACTGCACCCCATAGCTGCCTATACAAAAGAGATTCAAAGTAATTTGGGGGGAGGGAAAATACTAGCAGCTGGGAGGTGGGGGGCAGGGGTGGCAGGGAGTTGGGATCAGAACGGATTTCTTGTAGAAGGTAGCACTTGGGTTGGTCTTTGAAGGAAGCTAGGGAATTCTATGAGGCAGAAGCTAGGAAGGAGTGCATGGGGGGAGGGGTGCACAGCTTGTTTTTTAGGGGTGGGGGACAAAGGGAAAGAGAGCATGAAATGATTGTGTCTAAATAATCTATTGTTCATTAGCATTATAAGAGACTATAGAATGTGTAGACCCACATATCTATGTTGCTAATTTGTAGGAGTGTTCCAAATTTATACACCCGTACATTTCAAAAGTTCAATTATAAGTCCATTTTTTAATATATGCTATACTTTTCTCCTTTTGAAAAAAATGTTATAAATGGTGATTCTATCCTCAGGCTGCTCCCCTTCTCCCAAATTTACTTGATCCATAGTAATAATAATAATGTGGTAATAACAATACAAATTGATGTGAGGCTTTACGATTTCCAAAACCGTTCCCATACAACAATCCTTTGAAATATATTGTGTATTATCCTTGGAATTTTACAACTGGGGTTTCCAACAGTTATGATTCTTGGCCAAGGTCACACAACTATCAAGTAATAGAATGTGCATGGTTGGAGTTCCATGAGACACAGAGCTAGAGAGGGACAAAGAGACAGAGAGGGAGAGAAGAAAGGAGGAGGAAGGGTAGAGGGAGAGACACATTGAGGAAGAGAGGGAGAAGGAGAGAGAGGGAAAAGGAGAGGGACAGAGAGAAAGAAAAAGGAGGGGAGGGAGGAAGAGAGAGAAAGAGAGGTAGAAGAAGAGATAGAAGGAGAGAGAGGAAGATGAAAGGAGGGAAGAAAGAGAGAGAGAGACAGACACAGAGAGGGAGACAGAAACAGAGAGGGAGAGGGAGAAGAAGGGGAGAGAGAGACAGAGAGACAGGGAGACAGGGAGAAAGAAAGAGACATAAAGGGAGAGAGGGAGAGGGAGGAGGGAAAAAAGAGAGAGAGACAGAAAGAGAAAGTGATGAGACAGAGAGAGAAAGAGAGAGACAAGGAGAAAGAAAGACAGAGAGAAAGGAAAGAGGAGAGGAAGAGGGAAGGAGAGGAAAGAAAGAGAGAAAGAGACAGACAAACAGACTTCTTTGCAGGTGGCAAATTCCATGTCTGTTTACTTGCCACAGGCCAGACAAGCTACCTTTGAGAGATGCTGGGGAGGAACATGGTGTGTAATTCTCTCCTGGTACTTCACCTCTTACACACACACACACACTCCCTGACTCCTCCCTACTATATTTAGCAAGTTAGAAAGAAAGAAAGAGAAAGAGAAAGAAAAGAAAGAGAGAAAGAAAGAAAGAGAAAGAAGGAAAGAAAGAAAGAAAGAAAGAAAAAGAAAGAAAGAAAGACTAAAGAAAGAAAGAAAGAAAGAAAGAAAGAAAAGAGAAGAAATCTCATGCAATCCAGGTAAATTTTTCTGAGAGTCACTTGTTTGAATTTCGCCTATTCACAAGCATTCCTTGTAAAGATGGTATTTTCCTGTTTTCCCTTAAGTAGCCATCTTCACAGGTTAGAGGTGTTAGTTTCATCAGCTCCAGGGTTTCTGTGTCAAGCCATACCCAGAATGCCCTTGGGTAGCAGGCATTCCAGACAATCCATATCGTCACAGTGAGGCGTTATTGTTCTAGTTCAGGTATATCATTAAGGAAGACAATAATTTATTGTGTACAATGCACATGATGTTATTAGGAAGTTTCACAACACCCAGAGAAGGTGGATGATAAAAAAAAATTTTTTTTATACCCACCTAAGAAGGTGAAGAAACTGAAGTTAATGATTTGCTGGAGGCTGCACAGTAAGACAGTAGTTAAGTAGAAGCCAAGGCACTGATACACCTGTGTGTCAGTAAGATACACAACCCAGTGGCCCCACTTCTTTATCTTCCCTCCTCCTCTGCTATGAGCTGTTGCACCATTTCTGGGACTATGGCAATAGCTACCTGCTATGACAAACAATGGTAAAGACCATTTATAATGGATCCACAAATATATCCCATATCCCAATTCAACTAATGATCCAAAGCTGAGGGAATGCTACCATGCCTTTCCATGAGTTGTTTCATGCCTGGAATGCTCTCTTTCCTCTGCTGTGCTCCTTGCAATCCCCAATTCTCTTCAACTTTCAGCTCATCTGCCACCTCAGTGCAAGATCTTTCCTGACCAGGGCAACTAGGTGGCACAGTGGATAGAGCACCAGCCTTGAAGTCAGGAGGAGCTGAGTTCAAATCCAGCCTTAGACACATAACACTCACTAGCTGTGTGACTCTGAGCAAGTCTCTTAATTCCAATTGCCTCACCAAAAAAATAAAAAAGATTTTTCCTGGTGCCAAATTTATTTTGCATTTACTTTGTTTATACTTTGTATTTCTTACCTGTATATAATTCTCTTCTCTCTAGTTAAATGCAAGGTTTGTGAGGTCTTTGTATATCCACATGTCACACTGTACTTACATATGTGGTAGGTTCTTGATAAACACTTGTTAAATCAAATTGATTTCAAGAGAATACTACCAGCTACTTTTCCTGACTGCAAGTATAATAATAGTCTGCTAGACTCTAAGCTCTGTGAGGACAAATAATTAATCGTCTCTAAACTTTATATAATATCTCCCCACCCCACGGGGCCTGGCACAGTGCTTTGCATAGAGTAAACCCTTAATAGATGTTTCTTAAAGGAGTTCTAAATTTCAGATTACACAGATGCCAAGGCTGAAGTGTACTTCAATGATTTGCTACAAAAGGATAGCAATGTAACCACAGACTTTCTAACCTTACAGTCCCATTTACCTTATCAACACAGTTCTTTATTTGAATTTTTCTGATATCAGCCTGAGCATAGGGCCTAGCTTGAATGACACCATTCCTTTGGATAGAAGCTTCTTATGTCTATTAAATATGCATCTCACTCCTTACCATGACAGTAATTCCAAGGTCTTCAATATGTAACTGAGTCAGAAAGCCAGAAGGCAATTTTCATCATTAATATGCCTGCTGCCAACCTAGCAGAATGACAGTGGCAAGTGTGAGCTGCTGATCATGAGCTTAATTTTTTTTTTAACTGTAAAAATTTGTAATGAAATGTGCTTTACTACCTAGTTTGGAGAAAAGTCGTTTGGCAGAAATTAAATCAATGAGACTCTGAAAAATAGTATGTATTTAACTATTACATGTTAGGTATAGCATCGCTAGGTACAGTATTCAATTATCAATATTCTTAACCTTTTTTGTGTCACTGGCCCCTTTGGTAGTCTGGTGGGGCCTATGGGTTCCTCTCAGAAAAATATTTTTCTTTTTTTTTTTTGCTTTAAATAGTATTTTCAAAATAATATTTTTCAATACATAAAATGAAACAGATTACAAAACAAATTATATTAAAATATAGTTATCACTTTTTTAAAAAAACAAGTTCATGATTCCAAGGTTAAGAACCCCAGAACTAAATCATTCTCAAGCATAGGTCATTAATTAATAGTCTAATCACAGGGCCCAAGAAAGCAAACATTTTCCTTTCTCTCACCTTCAATGTTCATTGAATACCTGAACTAATGCAATTAAAGAGAGAAATATTTTCCAGAGCCAGGACCTCCTCTAGTTATAGATACCTAATGGAGAAGATTATCAATGATTTGACCATTAGGTGGTTACTATGGCAGACTGTTAATGATGCTGTGCTTTTAATCTCCAGCTATTTCTCTCCTCACAGGAGTACTGGCTCAAGTTTTTTCTTTAAATAGATTTAAAGGGAGTTGATGCCTTAGCTAAGCCCACAAGCTAATCAATATCCCTGGCTGTCATATAAACACAAAACTCCACCCTACCAATCTGTGCTAAGTATTATTTAGCATGTTCGACCAGGTGGCTGTGTAGGCAACTCTCCTACTTGTGTTCAAGTCCAGCCCAGTGGGGAAAGGTACTACTGAGTGAAGCAAGGTGGTCATTGATTCCCCTGGGGAATAACCTGACCAGGAAGTGCCAGCAATGGGCTCCTATTTGGAAAAGGCATTTCCTTTACACATATACACTCAAAAATAACTTCGATATTTAAAAGGCGATTTTCTATTACCCTTAAAAAATGTCCCTAGCTATGAAACAAACTCAAGTCCTACTTTCTCCTTGAGGCTTTTTCTGACCACTTCAGGATTCAGCTCTCTCTCCGATATCTTCTTTCATATTTATTGTCACTTACCATTTGCTGCCTCCTATTTTTAGCGAAGAGGCAGCCTGGAAGACGTGAACAGTCTGTTGGACTTGGAGTCAGAAATCACTGGGTTCACACCCTGCCTCTGACACTTGTTTGCTCTGTGACCACAGGCAAGTCACTTAACACAAGGTAGTTCTGAGTCCAGGTGAGGAAATTTGTGAGACCTCAAGCATTTTACTCATCTATTATTACTCCCACCAACTGCTATGTTAGCAAACTCCTCTAATTCTTCTGATCCCAGTGATACTGAATCCTACATGCCTACTCTCCTCCATGGATTCTGTTATCTAGCTATCCTGGCCTAATTGCCGTTCAAGACACTTCATGTTCCAACTTCACATCTTCTTACTGGCTGCTCCTCTCCCTTCTTACCTCAGTCTAGTGGTTTTCTTGGCTTCCTTCAAGATTCAGCTCAAATCCCACTTTGTTCAAGAGACCTTTCCCAATCATCCTTCCCCAACCCACCAGTGCTTTCTCTCTAAGTTTATCTTCCATTTATTCTGTAAAGTTCCTGAATATATATATATATGTATACATACATACATACATATATACATACATACATACATACATATATATATATATATATATACACATAATTTATAGGTTGCTTTTCTATTGGCAGCTAGGTGACTCGGTGGATAGAGTATTGGGCTTGAAGTCAAAAAGACCTGAGTTCAAATCTGTCCTCAGACACTTACTAGCTGTGTGACCCTGGGCAAATCACTTAACCTCTGTTTGTCTTAACCCACTGGAGAAGGAAATGGCAAACCACTTCAGTATTTTTGCCAAGAAAACCCCACGGACAGTATTAACACGCTATGATCCATGCAGTCGTGAGAAGTCAGACATGAATGAATAACTGAACCACAACTCCTCCATTAGAATGTGAGCTCTTGCTTTCTGGTCAGTGACCAAGAAGATGGAATGCTAGACATTTTTTCCAATCCTCATGACCTCTCAACATCTCCAAAATAGGAATGATATATGAGAAATAAAGCAATTTCAGCTGTCTCTATGGTCTAAATTAAAGACTAAGAACCCTAACAAAATAAAAAATTGATGAAATAACAGCAAAGAAGGCTAATCCCCAGTGAATTCTCTCAGTAGCTCTTCCCCTACCAATCACAAGACTGTAGTGGTACAATGCAATTCATGGACTTGCAGCAGAAATCAGCTCTGCCTTCACCCACCCACCCACTCTGTGCCGTATGGGTGGAGTTATAAGAAAGTAAAAAGTTTGCTCTGCCCAAAATGTGCTCTACAGTGCTCAATCAGAGAACTGAGGAACAGAGGAAACTGGGGCAGGTTTTGTGTGCGTGTGTGTGTGTGTGTGTGTGTGTGTGTGTGTGTGTATAAGAATTAGCTGAAAATACAAAAACTTGAATACACAGTGGCAATTCTCACCAAAGAAATATACAAAAGTCAAGTGAAATCTGGTAGAAGAGAAGCAAAACACAATAATGTTAAATGAAAACATGATCTCTATACAAGCAAAACATATTGATTTTGAATACTGGATGTATAAAGATAACTTAAAGATTATAGGTCTCCCAGAAGAACATGACAAGTCAAAAACTCTGAACAACATAATTCAAAAAATAATACAAGATAAATGCTCAGAACTTCTGAACACAGAAAATAAAGTGTCAATTAAAAGAATCCACAGATCATTTCCGGGGTGGGGTAAAAGGTCCTGTCCTGAAAACTGCCTGACACATAGTGGTTATATTTAACAATTCCAATGACAAACAATAAATTCCGCAATTATCAGGGGAAAAAACTCCTTCCAGTATAAAGAAAAGGAAATTCAAATCACACAAGACTATTCTGCACCTACCAGAAACTACAGGAGGGAACAGATTGTCTTTTGAAGAACAAAAGAGCTGAAGATGCAGCCCAAGGTGGCACACTTTACAAACCTGAGCTTAATCAACAATAATTTAATTTAAAAATAATTTAAAAGTCTGTTCAATAAAAAAAGAATTTGAGGCCTTCCTTCAAAGAAAACCAGAAGGAAGCAGATCAAATGCTGTAGACTACAGAAGTACAAGAAAAGTAAATAAATACAGCAACCAAGGAAGACACAAGTAACAAAATAACTAATCCCAGAAAAACAGAGGAAAAAAATTAATAAGAAGAAGATAATTATGAGGTTAAAAAAAATAACAGCAACAGAACAACAGAAGGACCATGGAGAGATTCCTTATTAAAAATTCACAAGGAGTCAAGGGTAAAAGCTTAAAGTAAATAAAACTGATGATGGAGAAACAGGCCTGAGAAACCACAGACTAAACCCTCTAGAATGTGAGCTCTTTGAGGGCAAGGACTGTGTTTTTGCCTTTCTTTGTATGTGCAGCACTCATCACAGTACCTAGCACACAGTAAAGGCATAATAAATACTTCTTGACTGACTAAGAGTAAATGAGCCCCAACTCCAACCTCAACCCTACTCCTATATGGTATAGAAAGAAATTGGATGTTAAGATAAATGATGTTGCCATCATATGCCTGTACTCTTACAAACTATAATCCTGTGAAAGCATGCTTCAAAAAACTAATAAGAGAAATGCAAATCAAAGCAACCCTGAGGCTTCATCTCAAGCCTAGTAAATGGGCAAAGATGACAAAATCAAAGAATAGTCAATGTTGGGTGAGTTTGTGGTACGTTGTTAATAGAGCTGTACATTGTTAATAGAGCTGTGAATCAGTACAACCACTCTGGAAAGCAGTTTGGAATTATGTAAATAACATGACTAAAATGTCCACATCCCTCGAGCCAGAAATTCTGCTACTAGATATATATACCAAGGAGTTCGTTGATGAAAAGAAAATTCCCAAATACACATATAGCAGCTCTTTTGTGATGGCAAAGAACAGGAAACTAAATAGATGTCTATCAGCTGGAGAATGGCTAAATATATATATAGATAGATAGATAGATAGATAGATATACACACACATACATATATATAATGTAGTACATGCATGTAATAGAATATTACTGTGCAGTGAGAAATGATGAATATTCAAAAAATTATGACTATAGGAAAGCATGGAAAGATTTACATGAACTGATGCAAAGCAAAGTAAGCAGTTGATGAAACAATAACTGCAACAATGTAAATGGAAAGAACAAGAATTAAACAATTAAAAGTGAATGCTGTAAAATTGTAATAGATAAACAAGCATGGACCCCAAAGAACAGGTAGGAAAGAAACCTCTCCTTCTTTTGCAGAGGTGGGAGGTCTACAGGTGTGGAAAAGACAAATCATTTCAGAATTTTTCAATATATTGATTGATTTGGGGTTTTTTTCTCCCTCCTTTTCTTTAAAAAAATATTCTTTGTTATATGGGATGATGACTAGTAAAAAATTAGGCAATGTAAAAATACATCAGCAAAAATTTATTTTTTTAAAATGTAAGGAGGAAAAGGTACCAGCAGCTATAACAATCAGTATGACCTCATGTAAAAGGTGGGTCTTAAGCTGAGCCTCAGAGGAAACTAGGGATTCTGAAAGAAGGTAGTAAGAAGAAAGTACATTCTAAGCATTGATACAGTGCCATCTTCTTTGGATTTCTTTGTATTCATTCTTTACATTTATTTTGCATACACTTTCACATATCCTTGCTCCCCACTCCACCCCATTTGAACGTAAGCATCTTTTAAGTAGGGATTGTTTCATTCTTTGTACCCCAGAGCCTAGCACGGTGCCTAGCACTTCATAAATACCTGTTGGTTGGTTGATCATTTGGTCCAGTCCCCAGAGAAGGGCAGGGATTTGCCCAAATTCACAAAAATAGCTGGGATTTGAACATAGGTCCCCTAACTCCAAAAGTTGCATTATTTCTGCTATATTGTTCAGTGGATTGAGATATGTGACTACCCCTTATGTATAATTGACCTGAGAGTATCTAAAAAGGGTATCTACCTAGGTCCTACACAATTAAACGAGTCACAAAGACGCATCCCTCAGTAGTTAAATGCTTCAATGTCTAGGCCTCAAGGGTTCTCTTATCTGCAAAATGTCTTTCTGATTCTCCTTCTCTCTGGCTCTCTGACTCAATTACATACTGAAGATCTTGGAACTTGAACATTTTTCTCCTTCAATAAAAGTAGGCACATTGTGATGGCATGGTGGACAGAGTACTCACTGGGCTTGGAATCAGAAAGACCCATTTTCCTGAATTTAAATACAGCTTCAAATACTTATTGGCTAGATGACCCTGGGCAAGTCACTTAACCCTGTTTGCCTCAGTTTCCTCATCTGTAAAACAAGCTGGAGAAGGAAATGGCAAATTACTCCAGTATCCTTGCCAAGAAAACCCCAAATGAGGTCACGGAGAGTCGGGTACAACTGAAATGATCCAACAACAACAACAACAGCAATAACATAGTGATATTATCCACTTCTTAAAGGAACTCTACATTGCCCCAACTCTGTTTATCTCCATGGAAACTTGAATCTTTTCTCTAGTATCTACCTTCCAAATATTCAGATTTAGCAATGAAAGATAAAGGAAGGGGCACAAAGATAGCCACATGCCATGAAAGCCATTTGAGAGAACCTCAGGGATATTTAGGAGCAACCAATGAGGAATTACGCATCCTGATACTGGCTGTTACACACTTAATTTTGAGCCAGATTCTGCCAGTACACAACTTATTTCATGGAAGCAAATTAATTTCTTCTGAAATTCAATTCACGTAACATACAGATAGATTTTTGGATGAGATTAACTTAAATGGAACTCATACCTTGACAATCACATGATCCTTACAAATTGCAGAAATGGTTATTAAAAACAGAATACTTAATAGGAATTAGCACATATAAGGTCTCGCTCACAGGGCCAAGTAACAGGTATCAGGCCTGGCTGTAGATTTTAAGGAAGCTTTCTCCCGTGTGTGGCTACAAGCCTGACTGGACAGAGCATGACACCTACCCCAGTGCCTGGCATACGATAAGTGCTTAAAGAATGCTTGTTGATTGGCTGACTGAGAAAGGGCTCAACACACCAAGTGTCTGAGGTGAAGGGGTAAGGTCATGGGATCCACATGGAGAAAGATCTGGCATCAGGGTGTACAAGAAACAAGAGGCTGGTTGTGAAATGAGGAGTGATCAAGATGTATATTGGTTAAGAGGGTGGAGTTAATGGAGGTGTCGACAAGGGTCTGGCAGCTGAAATGAGGAACTAGTGTAAGGATGGGAGAGGGATGAGGAGCGGGGGTCTGAGTGTGTAGGACATGTGATGAAGGACTCTGGTCAGGGTCTGTTCTCCCTTTTCTCAAAAATGTAGACCAGAAAAACAAAACAAAACACAGCTCAGATTAGGTAGGAGAATGCAGGAGAGCAGGTTCAGACAAGCTCCTTTGGAAGAAAGAAGGGGGCAGGTTAAGGGAGGGAATGCTAATATTAACTGGGAAGATAAGGCAGTAGCTAGGGGGGAAATGGAAATTAGAGGTAGGACGTTTATGCGGCAGAGGCTAACCCTCCCAAATACTTATCAGGGAGGTCATAAATGGAAGAGGAAGCTAGTGACTTGAATGTCACATTACTTAGGTCAAAGGATGAAGCTTTTCTTTAAAAAGGGAATGAAGTGGGACATAGGTAAATAAGCATAACATCTATCTACTTGATATCATTTAGCATTCCCCGTATCAAGTCCTGATGATTTTATTTTCATAACATCTCTCACATACGACTCCCTTCTCTTCTCTGATACTGCCCTCACCCAGACACAGGTACTCATGCCTCCTGCCTGGACTATTACAATAGCCTGGTGGGGAGTCTGCCTGCTTCCAGTCTCTCTCCGTTCCCCTCAGTTGCCAAATGAATCTTTCTAAAGTGAAGATCTGACCATGTCACCTCTCCCTGCCCTCCTCTTCAATAAATTCCAGTGATTCCTATCAGCACAAAATATGAAATCCTCTGGCATTCAAAACTCTTCATGCCCTGGCACTCTTCGTACTTTTCCAGTCTTCTTATGCCTGGCTCCTCACCATATCTTCCTCAATCCAGTGACACAGGTTTCCTTCAAAAGTAGGCGCTCCATCTCCTAACTCTAGGTATTTTCACTGTCTACCCCCATGCCTCTGAATGTTCTCATGCCTCATCTCCTCCTCCTGGATTCTCTGGCTTCCTTCAAGTCTCAGCTAAAATCCCGCCTTCTACAAGGAGCCTCGAGAGATCCCTTTTAATGCCAGTGTCTTGTTTATGTTCACTATTTCTAACACATCAGGTATGTATCTTATTTGTTTGTACATAGTTGTTTGCGTGTGCCCCACCTCCAACCCCATTAGATTGTGGGCTTCTGTTTTGTTTGCTTGCTTGCTTGCTTGTTTTTTTACCTTTCCCTGTGCTCAGCACAGACCCTGACACATAGTAGGTACTCTATAAATGCTAATTAACTGATGGTCTGAGGGAAGATGGTAACTTTATGATACCGATAGAAAAAAATATCACTCAACAAAAAAACCATGCTGGAGCTACTTCTTATAGATAAAAGGGAATTAATTCAGAGTGTCAAAATGGAAGTTGGGTGTCTACGACCATTATATGAATTCTTGAAAACAAAAAAAAAATTAGAGTTATATGAGTAGCAGCAGTAAAGAAGAAAAAAAAAATCTAGCCCAAATGCAATCATTTCAATTCAATCAACAGTTATGAAGCACCTACTATGTGCTAAGTGCTAAAATTTTATGAATATATGTATATATATATACAGATTTGGGTCCAAATCTGTGATTGATTTTATATGTGTAGGGGTAACTCATGGGAGTAACTCCCTCGCTTATCATCTTAGAAAGAAGTTTTGGGGAAATTGGGAGGTTAATTGACTTGTCCAGGGACACACAGACCAGTTTTCCAGCAACCACAACAAGATGTCTCTCTCAGATCTCTACACATAGCTAACATTTGAAGTTTTCAAAGTGTTTTCCTTGCTTTATTTTATCTAATCTTCACAAAAAATTATTATGCTCATTTTACAGAGGAAGAAAATAATCAATCCATATGCATTTACTGAGTGATTACTATGTGCCAGGCACTATGCTAAGCACTAGGGACACACACACACCCCACCACCACCACCACCACCATCACCACCACCATCACCAACAACATGTACATAAATAGGTTTATGGAAGGTAGATACAGAATAGATACAAAGTTACCTTAGGGGGGAAAGCAACAATGGTTGGGGGACACACCTTTCAGTAGAAGGTGATTTTCCTACCAAGTCTTAAAGGGATTCAAAAAAGCAGCAGTAAAAGTGAGAGCATTCCAGGTGAGGAGCACAGCCAGTGCAAAGGTACACAGATGGGAGATAGATCATAGTGTTGGAGGAATAGCAAGTAAGCCAGTATGGCTAGATTGTAGTAAGCAAGGAGAGGAACTAGAAGGCTAGGAAAGGGCCATGTGGGAAGAACTTTAAATATCATAACACTTTATATTTGATTCATGAGGCAATAGGGGCCGCTGGAGTTCACTATTAGGGGAGGTCTGACATTTTCAGACCTAGATTTTAGAAAATCCCTTTGATAGTTGTATGGAAGATGGATGATAATGGATGGAGGCTTGAGGAAGAGAGACAGCTTAGGAGGCCAGGTTCGAGGTGAAAAGGGCCGGTCAAAGGGTAGGAGTCATGTGAATGAAACAAAGGAAGATGAGCAGAAATGTGGTGGAGATAGAAAAAAAATACAATTTATCAACTGATTGGATACATAGAAAAATGAAAGGTGTAGAACTTACTAATCAGATTATTAAGGATAAAAGATGATTCAAAACCTTGGAGTTATTACAATTCATGAAGAATTATTTTCGAAGATCCAAACATATCATCAAGGTTTCCATTATAGTTTCCTGGAGTAGTGTGACAAGTTTCAAGAATGAAGCATAATTTGTAAAGAAAAGGAAAAGTCAATAGTCTAACCTCACCCAACTGTCCAAAATCAATTAAAGCCTGTAGAGAAAGATGTGAGCAATTAAAAACAGAAAAATAGAATGATAATACTAGTTCACTGAATCTCAGGAAGTAAAATGAATTTTTCAAATATTATCATGTGTCTTTTGTTTGACGTAATACAATCCCATTGTAAAATGAGAAGGGACCTGAAGGCACTGGTGCCGTAAAGGCCTAGTATAAATAAGTTGTATTTAGAGAAAATCAAGTGTTTGAACTAATATATATTAAATATATATACATACAAATATAAATAATCATAAAATTTATAAAAAGGTAAAATATACATATAGATAAATATATTGTGATATATTTATAATTTATATATTATCTAAAATATAAATAATATATTCATATATGTTATGTATAAATATATTTATATGTTTGCGTAAATAAAGTAATTTATATAGTACATAAAAGTATATATCATGTGACATATTTATATGTTTATATTATATAAATGCATAAATTATAAATATATCACATGAACTATTTCCATGTTACACGTATTATATAAATATATATAAAAATAAATGTAAAATATCAGGCTTTCTTTTTTAAAGCGTGTTAGAGGAAATGCAGATTTTCAATAGCCATATGCAAATCATCACATCTAACCTGAATCCTAAATTGTTAAGGGAAATAGTTAATGAATTCACTGCAGGCAAGAATTATTTTTGAGAAGTCTTAAGAAACTAAGAAGTTTCTAGGGGACTAGACGAAAATAAATGCAATTCTGTTGCTCAAAACAAACAAAAAAAAGTTATTTGAGCAATTAACCTCAAGTTAGCCAGAAAAATACCTACCAAATTAATGCAAACAATGAAGAAAATGTATTAACAATAAGTGGCATGATTTTCTAAAGAAAAATTCGAGGAAGATAAAATGGATTTGGTTTCAGAGCAGGGACATGGATGAATTAGTGAAAAATGAATTACTATGTACTAGATGAACAAGATAATGCAATATAATTTGACTTTAACCAACTATTCAATTTAAGTCCTAATGAAATTTCACAAAATTTATTCGAATTGATTTCTATATAAATAAATGGTAATGGTGAATGACGATGTTTAAAGCAAAAAAGACTACAGGAGATGAGAGTAAGTTTACTCTTTTTTGAGATGTTCATTAGCAATTCAAAGGAGGGAAATAAAAATGTGTTACTTTCATTTAAAACTGGAAAAGCCAAGTGTTAGAAAACATCATTTGGAACAATCTTAAACAGCTAGGTGGCACAGCAGATAGAGCACTGGCCCCGAAGTCAGGAGGACCTGAGTTCAAATCTGGCCTCATATCAAATAGTTGACACTTACTAGCTGTGTGACCCTGGGCAAGTCACTTAACCCCAATTGCCAAAAAAAACCCAAAAAACAAAAAACAACAACAAAAAAAAAACCATAGGTATCTGACATAGATAACAGAATGGAATTTCTCTTTCCTTGGCATGAGTAAAAGAAGTCCTGGTTTGTACATGATATAGGGGTTGGTCACTAGATTGAGGAAAACAATTAATTGTTTAATTAATTATCTTAATTATCTTTCTAATTCTCCTACTCTTGCTTTGATGGACAAGCCAGACAAACAGGGGACTTCCGCAGTGCAGGTTGCACAAGGTAGGTTGGACTTCCTTAAACAAATGAACATTCACCTATTATGAGGAAAGGTGTGTGTTCAAATAATTTCGTATCAGCCTCCCTAAGTGGAAAAAAATAAAGTCTTCAATGCTTGGGCCACTTCCCTTGGTTTGAAGGACTCATGTCCCTCATCAATCTCAAATATAGATGGGAGAATAGAGATAGACCTGGAATTTTACTGGTTCAGGAACTGCCTGGTAAGCAAACCTTTTACCAAGGGAGATCAGCAATTTATAGACTTCTCTACAATTTATAGTCTTAGAGAGTGGACTGAGACACTCAGAAATTATATGACTTTCCCAGGTTCTCACCGGCAGTATATGTCAGAAGCATGGTTTGAACACTTATTTAGAGGTCAGCTCTCTATATACCCTGTCTTTCATACTCAATTCTTACAGATGCTAGGTGGCCCAATGGATAGTACACCCCACCTGGAGTCAGGAGGACCTGAGTTCAAATCTGGTCTTAGACCAGACACTTGACACATACTAGCTGTGTGACCCCGGGCAAGTCACTTAATCCCAATTGCCTTGCAAAAAAAAGAAAGAAAGAAAGAAAAGAGGGGCAGTTAGGTGGCGAAGTGGATAGAGCACTGACCCTGGAGTTAGGAGGACATGAGTTCAAATCCGGCCTCAGACACATGATACTCACTAGTTGTGTGACCTTGGGCAAGTCACTTACCCCTGTTTGCCTCAGTTTCCTCACCTGTAAAATGAACTGGAGAAGAAAATGGAAAACCACTTCAGTATCTTTGCTAAGATCCCAAATGGGGTCACGGAGAATCTGGAACAACTGAACAACACAACTACAACTTTCAAAATATCCTCATCTGCAAGATATCATGCTCTGACCCCTCCCTTTGGGCAGAGTTTCAGCTGAACAACAGAAACTATTATGTGAATAGGTCTTGTGGGAAAATATCGTGTCTAACATTGTTTTGAAATTTTCTATGTAGTACTGTGAACTTTCTAGAAGAAATCTATTATTCAGAGAAAAGCAATATGCAAATAAAACATTAATGCCTCATGTATGTGATTGTTCCCATTCTTCCATACCCACATTAAGATTAATTACCAAAGTAACAAGACCACACCACAGTCAGGTTTGGGGTTTTTTTAAGCCACATAAGCATGGCCCAAATATCATGAAACTGACTAAAAGTAGCCTTAACAGAAAAAGGCACCAGATTTTTAACCTTGGAGTTTCCCTCCCTTTGATTGTGAATCTTTGGCACGTCTTTCACTGTTCTGCAGAAAAAGAAAGGATTCTAATTCTCAACTTATTTCTCCTGAGGGAAGACACAAAAGTTGACTTCCAATTATCAATAAAAGGTGACATTTCAGACTTTAGCTGAGTGTCTCATATTCTGTGACAGAAGTCTCCTTTTTCTAGCACTGAAGTTCTTTTTCCTTACTGACAAAGAGAAGGGAACACCTCTGGGAACTGATGATTAGCTAGTGGAAGCAATGATTACTCAGCTTAATTGAATAAGCCTGAATTTGGGTGTGGCTTAAAATTAGGAATAAATCAGTGGGGGTGGGGAATGTATGTTATAAACTTTGGAAGGGACTGTTTTCGGTTGAAATATCCTAACATTTTGGATTTATGGTTTCTCTTTTCAGTGTATATGGAAATACTTGTATTTGGTAATGTTTGTTAAGTACAGAACAATAACAAAGCAAAAAAAAAAAAAAGGATGCCTTTGAGTTTGTAAGAACTTACCTCAATGTGACATTTTTTTTCCTGTCCCCTCCGTCATTTTGGTGGCCAGAAAGGAAGCATCTACTTAAATAAGTAATTAAAAATACGAATGCAGCATCGCAATTTCAGTTGCCTTTACAATCAGAGAATCTTACATAGACTTTAATCAGTCCATAAACATTTTTTAAGTGCCTACTATGTGCCAGGCACTGTGCTAAGTAGTGGGGATACCAAAAAAGGAAAAGACAATCCCTGAACTCAAGGAGCTAACAATCTGATGTAGTGAGACAACCATTAAAAAGAAGCAAAAGGCAGGATGGTGAGGATACCCAGCTTGGGGCATGCCGAATCCAGAGGAGTACAGCTAGGTGGGCAGTTATGGGTTGGTTGTCCTGGCATCCTCCTTAAATGGAGGATTTAAGAAGAGCTCTCCACTGTCCTCTTTCCACCTTCTCCAATTAGAAGGAGATAGATGCCTCAGGGACAGGGGTACTTACTACCTTTAGTGCTGGAAGAGACCTTAAAGGTCCTCACTTCTAAATCCTTGATAGTTTGTAGGTGAGGAAACTGAGGCTCAGGACAGTCAAGTAACTTGCCCAAGATCCCACAAGTAATAACTAGCATTTTTAAAAAATATATGTTTTTATTTATTCTACTTATTTTATCAAATATTTCCTAATTCCATGTAAACAATTTCTTAAACATTCATTTTTTAAAATTTTGAGTTTTTTTTATTTTTAATTTAATTAAATTACCAAAAAAAATTTTCCTGCATTAGAAAAAAAAATAACAAAATTCATTTAGAAGAATAAATTTTGAGTTCTAAATTCTCTCCCTTTCTCCCATTCCTCCTCCATCCCTTAAGAAGTCATGCAGTATGATATCAATTATATATGTGAAGTCATGCAAAACATATTTACATAGTAGCCATGTTGCAAAAAAACAAAGCAAGAAAAATAAAGTGAAAAAGTATACTTCAATCTTCACTCAGAGTTTATCAGTTCTCTCTCTGAAGGTGGATAGCATTTTTCATCTTGAGTCCTTTGGAGTTGTCTTGGATCATCGTCCTGATCAAAGTAGCTAAATCTTTCACAGTTGATCATCATTATAATATTATTGTTACTGTGTACAATGTTCTGCTGGAACTGTTCACTTCACTTTGTATCAGTTCATAGAAGTCTTCCCAGGTTTTTCTGAAAACAACCTGTTCATCATTTCTTGTAGCAAAGTAGTATTCCATCACAATCATATACCACAACTTGTTCAGTCATTCCCCCATTGATGGTTATACCCTCAACTTCTAATTCTTTGCCACCACAAAGAGAGCTGAATCACTAGCATTTAATAAGTAATAAAGAGCCTTGTTCAAATTCAAATACAAGTCCCTTCCAAATTCAATACCGTTTCCTCCTCTTGATCAACTAAAGAAATCAGGAATTGGAATAATGAACCAAATGGCTCATCCAAAGAATTTTAGATTGCGTATGGATATGAGGTGGTGAATCCCAAAGTGAGAAGACCGGTTAACTTATACTCTGGAGGCCAGAGGAGCTGGATACTCCTGCCTGGAAAAAGAAAATCCCAGGATGGACAATTGACCATGTTAGTCCTGGAGGACTCTAGATTAGGTTAGAAAGCACAGGCATCACTCATTCTACAATTAGTAGATTGATTTTATAAGCACTTCTAATTACTTTACCCTGTTGCATTCTTTTTAGACTGACAATCTCTTTTCTTCAGCCCTCACAAGAATGCTAGGGTTTGTTAACCATAAATGTAGTGAGTAGATTCAGCAGCTAGGTGGCTCAGTGCATATGATGCTGGGCCTGGAACCAGGAAGATCTGAGTTCATATCCAATCTCAATAACTTACTAGCTTTATGACCCTGGGCAAGTCACTTAACCTCTGCTTGCCTTGATTTCACAGTGCCTAGCACATAGTAAGCACCATATGAATATTAGCTATTATTATTAAGCCTGAAACAGAATAGGGAAGTGGGTGTCAAATGCAATACCCAGGTTCAGTGGCGGAAGAAATAGAATTTGGTTGTGACAGAGTTATGAACCCAGGAAGGCAGGCCATTACCAGAGGCCAGAAAGGTCCAAGAGGTTCAGTGTCAGAGGTTCACTAAACAGCAAAGGTTAGACAGTAGAGCTCCGAGGTCAAAGTCCTTTTCAAGTGAAGGACCTTGTGCCCCTGAAGAGCCTTTAAGGCAGAGGTGTCAAACACCAGGCTGAAACTATGACTGGTGACTGAACCAGATTAAACTATAGGGGTGAAATATTTAACAAAATAAATAAAAATTCAATGGAATATAGATAATGTTAATACGTGATTTTGTAAGTCAGTACACAGCTAGCAGAGAGTCGTTTGTATGGTTTGGTGGCCCCAGTTTCTCTTTGAGTTAGTCTGATACCACTGGTTTAAGGGATACAAAAACTAAAAACTCCCATTTCCCCAGCAGAAATGGATGAGATTCTGTTAATAACTGACATTTGCACTTTGAAATGTGCAAAGCCCTTCATATACATTATCTCATTTGAGCATCACAACAACGTTAACTATGCGGCAGGCACTACGAATAGGATTGTGCCCATTTACAGAAGAGGAAACTGAGGCAAAGTGAAATTAAGTGACTTGCCCAGGATCATAACAGCCACTAAATTTATGAAGCAGTATTTGAACTCAGATCTTCCTGACTCCGAGTCTAAGGCTCTAGTAAGTGTTAGGGTCAGGGATATGAATCAGTCGATCGACCAGCAAATATTTATGTAGCTCCTACTATGTGCCAGGAACTGTGCTAGACACTGGGAATTCAAAGACAAGAGTGAAATAGCCCCTGCCTATAAGGAGCTTAAATGCAAAAGAAGGGAAAGAATACATATGTATAGAGTATATCTCAAATATGTACCTACAGATGCAAGGTGATATGGGAGTGACATTTCAGACTTTAGCTTAGTGTCTCTTAGCCTGTGATATTATTCTGTGGTAGCTGGAAAGATAACGAAAGACTTTATGGACAGTTGGGATTGTGAATTGGTACAAAAATTCTGGAAAGCAATTTGGAACTCAAATGGCAAAGTCACTAAGCTTTGAACATCTCCTCCTTTCGCACAGAGATGCCACTACTAAGCATAAACCCCAAAAGGTAAGAGACAGAAGGCAAGGACTCATGAATAAAAAATGTGTATTGCAGCATTTTGTGTTGAAACCAAAATGGAGAGTAAAGCAGGCACTCTTGAAGTAGGGGACAACTGAGCAAACGATGCCATGTGAATGTAATGAAATACTGTTGTGCGTTAAGAAACGCTGGAAGGTACAGATTCAGAGAAGCCAGGGAAGGCTTGATGATGAACTTGATGAAATACAGAGCCAAGAGAACAATTTATACAAATGACTGCAATAATACAAAGGGGGAAAAACCTTTAAGAACATCGTACACAGTAACAACGATATTGCATGATGATCAACTATGAATGACTCAGCTGTTCTCAGCAATACAATGATGCAAGAAAATCCCAAAGGACTCATGATGAAAAATGCTATCCACCTCCAGAGAAAGAATGGATGGGGTCTGAATAAAGATCGAGGCGTACTTTTTAAACTTTATTATTCTTGCTTTTTTTGGCATGTGTTTTCTTTTGCAACATGGCTAATACAGAAATATTTTGTGCACATGTGTAATCTAAATCAAACTGCTTGTTTTTTCAAGGAGGGGGCAGAATTTGGAGCTCAAAAGTTTTAAAAACGAATGTTAAAAATTTTTGTTTACATGTAATTGAGAGAAAAATAAAATAAAAATTAAATGAAAGACTTAAGAACTGTGATGAATGCCATGACTCCAAGAAGCCACCAAAAAACTGATGATGAAACATTCCTCCCACCTTTGGGCAGAGACAGGATGTGCTAGAGGTGCAGAGTGAGACCGAAGTTTTCAGACATGGCCAATGTGGAAATTTGACACAGATATACCCAGTTGTTATGAAAGAAGCATTTTGTTTTTCAGAAGGGGAAAAGAGTGATGAGGGGAGGGGGATGTTAAAAGGAGAGGGGTAGTATAGAGAAAGAAAGGAAAGAAAAGAAATAAGAGAGTCAATGAAACATTAAAAAATGCAAAGGAGAGCAGAAGAAAGTTCAGAAGGGAGCAGCTACCAGTCAACTAGAGTTGCGATGTACTGCATTTTTTAACTAATTTTTTTCAAACAAAGATTCACCTTTTCTTCCTCCCATGTCTCCCAACCCCCACCTGAGAAAGCACAAAAAACTAACGCCCTGTTGCAAACATGTGTAATCAAGTTAAACAAATTCCCACATTGACCGTGTCCAAAAAAAGCAAAATATATCTCAATCTCCACTCTGAGTCCATCACCTCTCTATCTGGAGGTGGGTAGCATGTTTCATTATGATTTCTCTAGAATTGTGTTGATCATTGTGTTAATCAAAGTTCCCAAGTCTTTCACATTTGTTTCCTTTGTAATGTTGTTATTATTGTATAAATTGTTCACCTGCTCTTCTAGACGTAACTAGGCAGTGCAGGGGATAGAGTGCCTGTCCTAGAGGCAGGAAGACCTGAGTTCAAATCAAGTCACAGACACTAGCTCTGTGACCCGGGGAAAGTCCTTTAATCTCTGCAAACCTCAATCTTCCCATTAGAAAATAAAGATAACAATATCACCTACCTCCCAGGGTTGTTGTAAAGATCCAATGAGATCATATTTCTAAAACACTTAGCACAGTGCTTGACACATAGTAGGCACTTAAAGGCTTGTTTTCTTCCTTCCTTCTTTCTTGGTTCTGCTCCCCTCACTCTGCATCAGTTCATACAAGTCTTCCCAGGTTTCCCTGAAACATTTCTTTAACATTTCCTACAGCACAATAGTATCATTATGTACTTTAGAAAGCAAGTCACATGTAATATGACTTCATGGTTTTATATACAATCATCTTTTTCTGTTCTTTGTATATATTCTGTTCTTTGTTCATATTGATTTTGCTAAATAAATAATAAATATATAATATAAATTATATTATAAATTATTATTATAAAATAATAAATTAATAATAAAATATTTAAACACTTGATGTAGAAATTGGCACTTGAGTTGAGCCTAGAAGGAAGCTAGGGATTCTAAGAGGCATGGGTTTGGGGAGAGAGCACTGGGGGCAGCCACTTCAAAAGCATATAGATAGGAAATGGGATATCACATATGAGGAAAAGTCAGGTCAGTTTGACTGGACCATAGAGTGCATGAAGTGAAATAATACAATAAGATTGGAAAGGTAGGTTGGGACCAGGTTATGAAGGATAAAAGAGAGGAGGTTGAATTTGATTTTAGAGGTAATAAGGAGCCAATGAAATTTATTGAGGGGGGGGAGTAACTCATTGCCCTTTTGGAAATTGACATCTGCATCAAAGGATTGGATGGTTTGGAGTGGCGGTAGGACTTGAGACAGGGAGACCAGTCAGAAGGCTATTTTGATAGTTCAGAAAAGAGGTGATGAAATCCTGAATCAGGGTGGTGTTTATATAAGTGGAGAGAAGAGCTCGGATGAGTCATGTCATAGAGATGGAAATAATAAGATTTGACAATTGTTTAACTACGCCAGGGCTTTCATATCCCACGTCTCGAACCTGATCCATTAAACTTTTGTAGCTGATTAGTAAGTAGAGTTCCAAAGTGAGCTGCCTCAGTCACAAGTCCTAATATTAATGGTTCAACATAATTGGTAAGCTTTAAAAGCTGTTTGCTTTTAAAACTACCTTGAAAAGTGACTGGCCTTGAGCCAATGGCTCTTCTATCCTTATGCCATAAAACAGCTTCCCTTGGGGTTTCAGCGATAAGTAACACAGCACCCTCACTTCCCCTGGGATTTTGGAAAACTATTAACCAGGTCTCTGCATCTCTAATTTAGAAATAGAGTATTCATTTGACTTTAAAGGATAATCATTATTTACATTAATCCTAAAAAAAGGGAATTAGTCATCCAATTATGATATTGATGTTTTCTTTGTCTAATTGGGTAGGTCAAGGCACTCATTTGACTCACAGCTGTGGCAGGTTTTTATAGACTTTGGTGAACTTTAATTGCTATAAATATTGGATTGTGTAACAATGATTATTCAATGAAATTCTGTTCAGCTCCATCTGCTTTCAAACTTTTGACAATATGTTGTCCATTTCAGGAGAATCATTCATTTCAAATAGCCTTTAGGGTAAAAAAGGGAGGAGGATCACATATGACTCAGCCGGTTGAAGTCCATTAACAAATTTTCAGCTGACAGTGTCTAATGAGTTATTGTCAGTGAAAATATTGTAAATAAGCTCTTACTTGGTTAATCATGATAAAGTCAATCTATAAAGAAAACACAACTCCATTCCCTGCAGTGTTATTTTGAATATTAGATCAGATATTAAAATCATTTGTGGTTCCAGGGCTAGCACTATCTTGATTAAGTGAAAATGGCATACTTACACAGGGTGACAGTGTGGGATATTGGAGGGGTTGAGGGGAAAGAACAAAGAAGAAATTGATAGAGTTGGATTGGGAAAGACTTGACCTGCCACGGATCATCAGAGCTCAGAGTAAGGCAAGGGCACAGAAATACCCTTGCACAAGCATACACACATTATATACATATGTACATATATGTGTGTTTATATGTGTGTGTGCATGTGTGTGTGTGTATACATACACATACACACACACACACATGCTTGTTGAGTCACTCCCAGAATAAATTTGCCCATTCCCAATGTTATAAAAGGTATGGTCTTCTGTTCTTTCTGGCTTCCTCTCTTCCATTTGCAAGGGACAGGGGCCTTGGGTAACATCCCAACACATTTGGGACAATAAAGGAGAATCAGTGGGGAATTGTCTCATAGATACACACTAGCTATTTGAGCCTGTCCAAGTAAATTTTCCTCAGCCTCAGTTTCTTCATACATCAAATAAGGATAATAACAGCACTTACCTCACATGATCGTTGTCAGGATTAAATAAGATTCCATACATAAAGCCCTTTGCAAACCTCAAAGCATTACATGAATGTCAATTGTCATAAATGTCATAATTATTTCTATCATTATTATCTGTGAACCTAGTGCTTGCAGCTTTATTATTAAAATGTCTTTCTAGGAATGGCTCATTTATAAAGCCAGAACTAGATATTTTTATTTACCTGTGACAAAACTGATCATGAATTGTCTTCTGCACCTCCTCTGCAATAGAGATGCAGAAGACAATCGGACCACCAGGGCACTGAAGAAGGGAAAGGGGAAGGTCTGGCCCTCCCCTCCACAAGTGTTTGGGAGGAAGGTGGCCCTGGGAGAGTGGTACCACAACACTGGGACACTGGGAATGGTGGCTTTGCTTTATAAGGTATGAATTGCACTAGCTGTGTGACCCTGGGCAAGTCACTTAACCCCAATTGCCTAAAAATATAAATAAATAAATAAATGAAATAAAAAATAAGGTATGAATTGGGAGAGGACAATGAGATGAACTATGGGGCCATTGTTCAGCATGGAGAGAAAACACGTCCCTCTCAGATAGGGGCACCCTGTGGCAAAGCCCTATTCATCTCAAGCTAGTTATGTTTCTGCTCATCAGCCATGTTTTTTTAATGTACTCTCTTAGCAGCAGCTGTGACTTACCTCTAGGTGAATCCTTTACCTCATGTCCATAGACACAGACGGTGGTAATGCTGACTCTCCCTACATCGTGTATTTTTCCCTATCCTCATGACTTGACAATAGTAATTTCTTCCATGCCAAAATACTAATTTCTTGACATCCCAGAAACAAAGTCCATTGGCATAGGCCAGACAAAATAGATTTTCCTTAGCTCCTTTTCTCTGTCACCAAAGGTGAGGAATGAGTAGAACTGGCAAAGGCAGAGTAGGTGCTAGTCTGGTAAACAAAACACCTCGGGCTTAGCCCAATGTGGATCATGAGGTTGGAAATTTCTTGATGTAGGTTACACATTAATATAATTCAGCAATGAAATTTTCAGAAGCCAAGGAACAAATCTCTCTTTTGGAAGTGATTTGTAAAGGACCTGATTGCTAGGGGGGAAAAAAAGGTAATTTCTCAATGATTGCAATCTGTATGTGTTCTTGTTGTATGTGTCTATATATAGACGCCATATGTACATATTGAAATACATATTGCAAATACGTACAGGTAAATTATATATACATATATTCATGAAAACAAATTGACAAATTTCTTTGTAAATGAATGACATTCTGACAACTTACTAACTCTACATTCATTTTTAAACAACATGATAAAGAAAGATTTTTATCAGCTTCCTTAGACTATGAATCACAGAAGTTCAAAATAGTTCCACTCTTCTAGTGCTGGCAACATGTTCTCTATTGAAGTAATTTTATTTGTAAGATGATTGACCATGAGGAACTCCAAATTTTCATTTTCACTTACTCCATTCTTTCAGAGTTTTTTGAAAACTAGACTCTTCCCATATACAGTCAAATTTCCATTTTCCATGCAAATGGTGGCAAATAATCATGATGAAATAGAAAATAATTGAAAAAAGAAATAACAAAGATAATTAAAAATGTTTGGTTTTTAAATACAAAGGATATCTTTTTCCAACAAGTGAACCTTAGTAATTACTGACATGTATTTCTTGGGCTATATCCAAATTAATCCTGCTTGCCAATAACCTTGTACTGATTGCATTAAGACCTCTTCAATAAGAGCCACAGTCGCTCAAAAGAGCCCTCTCCCTTGGATGATTTAGTTATCCACAATAGAAAAACAAAGTAAATGAGGAATATATACTATCCAGATAATGAAATACACTTAAATAGGCAATCCATTGATCTACTTTCTTGACACCTCTATCTTAGATGGGTGCTACAGATAAAAAATTACTTGGGGCCATAACTGAACTGGAGGAGGAGAGCACATTGGATTGAATTTGGGAAACTACAGCAGTTTTGCAAACCCTGAATTGCTTATTGCCACAAAAGCCTATTTTTTCAACTCTGTTTTAATAATAATAATAATAATAACTAGCATTCATATAAAACCTACTATATGCCAGGCATTGTTCTAAATGCTTTACAAATATTCTCATTTGATCCTCACAACAACTCTGAGAAGATAGGTGCTACTACTACTATTATTTTACAGTTGAGGAAACTGAGGCAAAGAGTATTTAAGTGACTTGACCAGGGTCACACAGCTAATAAGTATCTGAGGCCAATTTGAACTCAGGTTTTCCTGATTCTAGATCTAGAACGCTATCCATCATGCTGCCTACCTCATGGTCCTCAATATTTTCCTATATGGTTTCAAAGCACAAGATACTATGTTCTCAGAAGTGTCACACCTGCAGGTGACTCAAAAGACAACAGGAAGTTAAATGGTAGATGTGAACAGATGATGCCCGTAAGTTGTATGACCTTGAGCTGGTCAGCTAACTCTCTAAAGCCTCAGTTTCTTCTATTATGGAACAATTGAATTGGACGAGGTGACCTCCAAGGTCCCTATCCTAAATCTATGATTCTAGGATCCTCTTGTGTTACCTGTGATGACTTGTACATGAAAAGGAGAAGACGTCTAAGACTGGCATACGACCGGATAGGGAGGTGCCTCAGACATGCAGCCAAAACAAATCATAATGGAACGCTGCATTGATACCCAGGAAAGATTAAAAGAACCAGAAGGGACCTCTAGCCCACTGGGTAAATTCTTTATGGAAGATAGATAGATGATAGATAGATGGATAAAGAGATAGATAGATAGATGGATGGATGGATGGATGGATGGATGGATAGAGATTTAAGTCTAGATACAATTACATATATGTTTGTGTTATATATATATGCATGCACACATGTGTGTATACATACATGTATAGAAATAGATTGTAGATAGATAGATAGATAGATAAACAAGCAACATATTTCATAATATAATCTGTGTCCATGAAAGGAATGTCTATGCCATTGAAAATACAAATCCATTGAAGTATTGAAATTTAATATTTGAATTAGCTTCTACTCCTAAACAAAGCACTGTAGAATAAGAGAAGGTAGACTATGACTGAAAAATTCACAAAGGATTTAGCCACAAAGTATATAAATCTGAATAAGAATTGACTGTGGGGAAGGCCAGTAGTGAGTATCTTTTATAATATTCATAGAGTATGTCCCATTTCCAATTATGGAATGCCAAGACTATAAGGGACCTCAGAAACTACCTAATGCAGCACCCTCATTTTTCGGATGAAGCTAATCAGACCCTTGAGAGGTCAACTGATTTGGCTTCAGTTTCCTTGTCAGTGAAATGATGATATTGGATTAAATGAATCTAGAGTGTTTTCTGACTTTAAATCCTGTATTTCATTGAATTCCTTAGCACGTAACTAGATAGAGAATGGGACTAGGACCCAGGTTTCTTAATTCCTTGAAATTATTCATCACTTACATAATTTAAATGAAATTATAGCATATGTAAGTTATGGCATTAAGCATATTAAGTATATGCTATGTCTAGGCATTAGGAATATAAAATCAAAATGGAAAAGCTGTCTTTGTCCTGTAGAAGTATACAGCCTAGTGGGATGATGCAAATTTACATATAGATGGAAGGGGTGGGGAACCTGCTGCCTCTGATAAAGGGCCGTACTTCAGGACCTAGAGGGCTACATGTGGCCTCTAGGCCACAGATTCCCCACCCCTAGGACCCTGATCAGGGCAGCTAGGTGGCACTAGAGTGCACAAAGTGCTAGGCCTCAAGTCAGGAAGATTCATCTTCCTGAGTTCTGAGTTCTAATGTGACCGTAGACACTTACTAGCTTACTAACTGGAAATGACTGAAAAACAGCTTCTTGATTCTAAACCACATGCCCGCTATGCCTTTTTTTTTTTTTAGGGGCAGCTAAGTGGTGCATTGGATCTAGCACCAGGCCTGGAGTCAAGAAGATCTGAGTTCAAATACAGCCTCAGATACTTAAAAGCTGTGCGACCCTGATAAAGTCATTTAACCTCTATTTGTCTCAATTCCTCATCTGTAAAGTAGGGACACACTGGAGAAGGAAATGGCAAACCACTCCAGTATCTTTGCCAAGAAAGACAAAGTCAATGGGGTCACATAGAGTTGGACAAGACTTGTTATTGTCCTTTGACAAAGAGGATACATGTTCCTGTATAAAGGAACAAATGTTGAAGATGAAACATTGCATTGCAGAATATCCTATAGTTTACATTGGCTGGACTATAGAATATGTGACAAGGAGTAATTGTCAGAGGTTCTCTTGTGACATGAAAGGTCCCAGGTATACTTTGGCAACCTTTCAATGCTATGGTTCATTGCCCTTACCCAGGTGGATGGAACCTGAGAAAATCAGCATCTAGTATTTTGCCAAGGATAGTCACCAGTTTCCTTTACAGACATATAGGTTCATCAGGTTTGAAACATAGAATGGTTTTATTTAAAAATTAAAGCACACAGAAGAAACTTCCATTTATGTTCTCAAAGAATCAAGACACTCCCCTGCCCCCAGGGGACAACTGCCCTCTTTCCAAAAACCTTGAGAGTCTCCCTGACTTACATTAGGGCTGAGTTGGGGCTTCAGCTGAGAGATTTGCTGTTCCATATCACTGGGTCTCTTTTGGCTGCACCAGGTTGTTTTTTCCCTTAGCACATCTCCACAAATTACGCTTGCTACCTTCTCTAGGGGGTGGCCAGCTCTCTAGAAGCCAGCCCAATCAGGAACTTTACTATGGAACTTTAATACAATGTGTTATAGTTCAAAAACATACCTCCTAACTAGACTACTGTCATTCTTTAAAAATGTTTTTGTACTATCTTATAGCTTTTGTCTCCCTATTTTGAGAGTCTCAGAGAATGATATGCTCATCCTTCTCATCTTCTCTCCTTTAGAATGAAGACAGTGTTAATCGTGTCAGCACATCCCTCTGTATCTTGGGATTCAGAGGGGAATCCCACTCTCTACTCACTTGTCATTTTGTTCCATCATCCTTTAAGGCAGTTGAGTAGAGTTATTCAAACTGTTCCATAGTTGCTTCCTCAAAGAATTTTTTTTTTTTTTTAGCTTTTTGGTGAAGCAATAGGGGTTAAGTGATTGACCCAGAATCACACAGCTAGTAAGTGTTATGAGTCTGAGGTCAGATTTGAACTCAGGTCCTTCTAACTCCAGGACCAATGCTCTATCCATTGAGCCACCTAGCTGCCCCCCTAAAAACATCTTTAACAAGGCAAAGGAAGGGTAGAATCAGTTGATCCCAAAACCTATGCTGGGAGAAAGGGCCCTACATGGAGAGGGAGGAAGGTTGTTGGGGTTTTTTTAATAGCTTTTGCTGCACTTACTATATTCAAATGATATTATTACTATTGACAATATAATGGCATCCTGAGCCTCTGTGAATTTTTAATACAAAAGACTACTAAGGAAATTTTCTGCTTTCATTTCATTAGAAATTCTAGGAAAGAATGAGCATCTTTCAGCATGTCTATCTTGCAATGAGCCTTGTGAATGATGTTCAATTAAACTGATAATCTTCTTTAGAAACCTCATATTTCATTTTTTGGTCATATTGTTTGCATAGTACTAGTCTCAGATTTGTCACTAATTAAGTGTGCAGTCTAAAACAAGTAACTTCTCTGTGTGCCTTTGTTTCTTCATTTGCAAAATAGGAAAATACTTTCCCTGTCTATCCTACTGAATTCTGGGTGAATAGAAAATGATGAAAAGTGACACACAATACAAGTAAAATTATATTAACATTATAAAATTATCAATTTTTAAATCATTCAAATATTTGGTCAGAATTTTCTATTATTATCTATTATCATCTTTTATGATCTATTATTCTATTATGATCTATTTATTGCCTATATTCTTTTTTTTTCTAATGTACTAAAAATGGATTGACAACAAAATGAAAGAAGAAGGCAACAGAATGAAGAAAACACTCTATTAGGAGTCAGGAAACCTAAATTTAATCCCAGCTCTGCTATTTAGTCCCTGTATTATTCGGGGCAAGTCACCTAAACCCTCCTGGCCTTGGTTTCCTCATACATTAAAGAAAGGAGTTGGACCAAATATTCTTTAATGTCTCATCCATCTCTAAACCCTATATGAAGGGTAACATAAACAGAATATTTGTCACAGAGAGGAGAATGCTGAAATAAAGTTGAATAATATCCTTTTAGAAAGATGGTTCTCTAAGTATGATTTCTGGGAAATGATTATGATTTCATTGGAGAGCCAAGGCTAGAAGTCAGCTGGAAGTACAGCTCAGTGGTCACCTGCTGTTTTCTCTCAACATTAGTCAGCTGGACTGAACAAATCGCTGGGGTAGTCTAACTATACTTTGAATAACAAGTAAAACATAACCTTGGGGTTCACACGGAATAAAATGTAGCATAAAAATTTTTTAATGGTTTCTAGAGCTTATTGATCCATTCCCAGAGTTTACCCACAGAGGAGATGAAATAACAAATAAAAGGAGAAGTTTTACAAGCTTATTGAAGGTTTATGAGTTAATCCTTGGCCCTGCCTAATTCCTAATGTCTTTCTTCCAGCTCTTCTCTGGGTCAGCTAATCCTTTCGTCTCTAGGCCATCTGGTTAATCTATTCATCTAGCTCTTTCGTGAATAGATTCAGAATGGTAATTCCATATTCATAATATATTAGTCCTTATGAAATGTCCTGATTCAATCCTGAACAGAGTCCAGAAGCCTCAGCCTTGTCAAACACTCCCCTTCTCTAGTCTAGACCTCTTCTCTATTCACCAGCCCTCAACCCCATCTTGACCCCTGGATAACTGGATTTTAGGGGGGAAATACTTCCCTTTTGGACCTCTGAAAATTCTCCCCTTGGGTTTCAGGCTATCTGTCGTGATTTTGTATATCCATCTCATCTGCTTTCTTCAATGTCTTGAAGATTTAGCCATCCATTCTCTATTGCCCTTAACTTATTCCATCTTAACTAGTTGGTTTCCAGGACTTCCTCTAGCCATTTGCATGGCTAGTATTACCTTTGGATGGAAGCTTGCCTTTCTATCTTCTGGCCCGCAGCTTGACATCAAGGCTGTTTCCTCAGGTCACATTGTTGATACCACAAGGAAAATTTTGGAGACAGAACTTTGGAGACGGAAAGGCAGCAGCTGCTACTCCAAGGTTGAAACTATCTACATCCTACATATGTAAGCAACATAAAGCAGACTTCCTGTATGGCATTTCTAAAGCCTGATCCATCATACTACTTCCGTAAGACTTATTATCTTAGCAAAGGGGGTGGGGGATGGGATTGTGAACCAAGTCAGACTTCTTCTCAGTGGAACAGTGTTGTTTTAAGGACCTAGTTTTCTCCATTTGTTTCTATTTATGCTTCCTGGTATTATGTGGGCTCCAGAGGAAGCATGATCTACTGAAACCTTTTGAAAGCTGCCTAACATCTTCATCATATATGCCAAAAAAGGATTTCATGACAATGAATTGATGACCACAGGTAGGTCCCATCTTTGACAATATCTTCCAAGGATTTCCTATTTTCTTAAGAGTAACCAATTACTGGAAATTGAGAGGATGCCCATCAATTGGGGAATGGCTGAACAAGTTGTGGTATATTAATGTGATGGAAAACTATTGCGCTATAAGAAATGATGAAAAGGCTGACTTCAGAAAAATCTGGAAAGATTTGTATCCTCTGATGCTGAGTGAAATGAGCAGAACCCTGAGAACATTGCACACAGATAGACTTAACCCTTCTCAGCAATTCAAGGATCTAAGACATCTCTAAAGGCCTCATGATAGAAAATGCTATCCACATCCAAAGAAAGAACTATGGAGTTTGAATGCAGATCGAAGCATACTATTTGTTCTTTTTTTTTTCTTCTGTTGTGTTTTGTTTCCTCTTTCTGGTGGTTCCTCCTATTGGTGCTAATTCTTACTTACAACATCACTAATGTAAAAATATGTTTAATAGGAATGTATATGTATAACCTATATCAGATTGCCCGCCATCTTGGGGAGGGAGGAGGGGAGGGAGGGGGAGAAAAATTTAAAACTCAAAAGCTTATGGAAATGATTGTTGATAATTCAAAATAAATTAATTTTTAAAAAAAGGGAAAAAAAAGAGTAACCAATTATTATTTGCCTTTCTCAGAAGTCAAGACATTGCCACACATAAAAGGGAGAATTAAATTGAACAAAAAAAGTAAACCTTTCTTTATACTTTCTTTGTAAACTGTGAATGGACCCCTCCTAGTTTGTACCCTTGTCGATCTGTGAGTGCCACTCAAGGTAGTGACTTCCAAAATCTGAAATGGGCTTTGTTTAACATCCTTACATGTATCAAACAACTACTGTAAGCAAAGCACTATACACTGGAGGGGGTACAAAGTTTAGATGAGATACCAGCCCTGCCCACATGAAAGTCACAATCTAATAAAAAAATCATTTGACTTCTGTAGTGAGCTTTTGAGATACAACTCAGTCCATAGACAGGGAGATGTGTTTGAACTCCAGTTTCATGGTTTTCTGGGAGAAATAGCATGGAAGAGATAGAGCTGTTTTCTTTCTTTCCTAGAAAAGCCTTCAGGACTCTCATGGGAATAATGTGTGGACATAAGGCAGGGATTTTAAAAATTAGAACAATGAGTATGGTAGCCATTGGGGCTGGTACTGGCAAGAGAGACACATGGTTTGAGGAGGAACTAGATAGTAATGGAACTGAGTCTCCACCAGCATGGTCGGCATCCTTACCCATGGGGAAAATGGGATGGTTGTAATCAGAGTATGGTAAGTGTCCCATCACTGGCAAATGCTCCCCAGGCTGCAAATTTCAGGGCAGCTGGTAAAACATCACTTGTTGCCCCCTTGCTTTTGTTTTTAAAGCTGTTTACTTAGCTGTTATAATTAATATCAAAGTGGGCTCATTTGATATAAAGGATCCCTCCTAATCGCCGATGAGCTGTGTGCTTTTTTTTATTTGGGAATAAGAGACTACCACAAGGAGGAACTAGTCTTGGTCTTAGTACACAGAGATAGAGAAAGGACTAAGGTTCAAACCCTCCAAAAGTCCCAGTCTCTCTCTGGACTAGGGTAAGAGCCCAGTCAAAAGAAAATTATATTAATAAGTCTTAATAAAATTCCTAGGAGGCAAAAACAAATTGGACCCAGGATTTGTTTTTACTTGTTAGAGTACCATATTATTTGGCACAAGATACTGTTTCCATGGTCCTTTGATTGAATACAGACACTTGGGGGAAGTGAGATACCTCTTTTTCCTGTTTCCTATTGCACCTGTTCACTCTCCCCTCCCAACTTGGAAAGTGCCTAATCTTTCATCCAATTAGAAATCAGATTACCTAATTTTGTATTCTGGCTAATTATTTTCTTTTAATTAATTGGTCTTATTTGATTAAAAATCGGTCTCCCTCTGTATTCAAAATCTAGTGCCAAAGCTGAGGAGGCCTAATCCTGATTTGCTATTTGTTATGCAGGTGGCATGCATTGCATAATAAAGCAAATCTTTGTTGCCTTAGTCATTTCATCTTTTACCCTCCACAAAAGTCAGATCGCATTTCCTAGTTCCCTTCCCTTTTCAGTGACTAGGGGAAAGGAGACTGCCTGGTGAAAGGAGAAAAGGTGTAGCTGGACCTGGCCAGTAACACTCACATTCAAAGGTGGGGGCCAGAGGAGGGGAGTAATTCTTCACCCTCTATCTTATCCAAACTTTTATCCTGACAGGCATATATATATATACACACACACACATATACATATATATGTATACACACACACATATATGTGTATATATACATATATGTGTATACACACACACATATGTATATATACACACACATACACATCCATCCATACATACATATATACATACATACACACATATACACATACATATATACACACACATATATAGAGAGAGAGAGAACTATAGTTATAGAGGCTAGTGATTGACTGGATTTATTCCAATTCTAACATATGGCATTAAAGGAAATAGACCTAATCTGCAGCTCAGGAAATTTAATGTTCAACTTTTGAGCTGAAAGGGTGTTTAGAGATGATCTAACCCAGAATTCTTAACCTGGGATCCATTAATTTATTTTTGTTGCTGTTGTTAAACATTTTGATAACTGTATTTGAACATAATTGGTTTCCTCTATACTTCTATGTATTTAAAAACATTACTCTGAGAAGGAGGCATAAGCTTCACCAGACTGCCAAAGGGACCCAGAACAACAAAAAGGTTAAGGACCCTTATTCTCGTCCAAGCCTCTTCATTATACAATTTAGGACACTGAGGCCCAGAAAAATAAGGTCAAAAACAAGAATTCAGACCCAGGTCTGATAACTCCAAAGCCAGTACTCTTTTTCATGAAACCAGGCTAATTGTCTAAGTTGTTTTGAGTATGATCTATCATTGCTGCTACCCACTAGGATAGAAACTTATGCTTCCCAAGAGCTTTTGTTTCGGGTTTTCCTTTGATACCACTGATTGGTAAGGCTTTGATAATAGACATGCCCTAGACCCAACCAAAAAGAAACATTTTTCTTTAGCCATTATTCTCATTCCAAGCCCAACCTCTGACCCTCAGTCCTCTAAGTTATGTCTCAGACCACTCCTCTGAAGGTCAGGGAGTAATATTGCTCTCTAAACTCAGGGCTCACAACAAGGAAGTGAAAATATGGTACCTACAGTACATAATAGTACACAATGGTACACATATTTTGTCTTTCCCAAAGAAAAGCAAGGTCAATTCAGACAGTAATTAGAATGAAGAAAGACTTGTATCTGGATGAGGTTGAGGGATAAGGGGAGAGAGCATGGATAAATGGAATAAGAAAACATAAAAATTGGAGAAGAGTAAGTAAAGGTTTTAACATATAACGCTGTTATGTTAAAAATATTTTCTATCTCTATTTCCCCTTGCTTCTTAAAAAAATATATATCAAAGGTGATGAGCTGAAGCATTCAAACAGGCAAACAGGAGATAAGAGCAGCCTTCCTCTTCCCCCCTCTGCACCTAAATCAGGCTGTTAGGGGAAAGGAAAGCTGATTTCTGCCTCTCGAGGGGCACAGAGAAGCAGTCAGGTGGCAGAAGTCATTCACTAACCTCAGGTTTCCCATGGTTGCATTTTTTAGTCAAGATGTTCACAGTAGTGGAATGTTTTCTACGAGAGTTCCAGCTTCACAGCCCCCAGGAATCAAGATGCTCAAAACCTTTTCTTAATTGACAAAAGAAGGATCTGGAATGTTCCCAAAGAATTAATGTGTGCAACAATTGCATAGATGATGAGGAGGTATTTGCAGTCCATTTTTAACTGAAGAAGTTATAATGTGTGTGTATGTAAGTATATGTGAAAGCCCCAAGGATACATTATTTGATTAATAGCTAAATACCGACCAGATGGTTGGTGATTGGTATCTTAGAAATAGAACAGATACCTAAAAGAGAGAGGTAAATAATTCAAATCTAGCTTATGTATTTAGATCTTTAAAAAACAAAACAAAACACCCTTTGTGCCTCCTTGACCCTTGCTCTCAATTTGCATTACGAATTTGATTAAAATACCAAAAAAGCTTCCAACAGAAAAGCAGTTTTTAAAACATATCAGATGCTTATGTAGAAATCTATAAACAAAGATAAATAAACATGTGGAGATCCTTGCAAGCTGCTCTTCTGATATTCATATTTATGACTGATGCTGAAAAAGATGCCTGTTGAATTTTGAGTAATGCTAGTGCACCCTAGTGGTCAGTAGTAATTCATGCAGTTTGTGAAACCTTTGGTTCGAATGGAGTCTCTACCTAATATCCAAACCAAACCTTTTTATTATCATAAGTGGTTTATTGTCATGATTATTATCACTCTGACTACCGATACTACTACTGCTGTTGTTCAGTTATTTTCTGTCACGTCTGACTCTTTGTGACCCTATTTGGGGTTTTCACAGCAAGGATACTGGAGTGGTTTGCCATTTCCTTCTCCAGGCTCATTTTATAGATGAAGAAACTGAGGCAAACAGGGTTACATGACTTGCCCAAGGTCACACAGCTAGTAAGTGTCTGAAGCCAAATTTGAACTCAGGAAAATGAGTCTTCCTGACTCTAAGCCTGGCACTCTGTGCACTGTAGCGCCACGTAGCAGTCCACAATACTACTGGCACTCTAGCTATAGAACAGTAAAGTATCATGGCACAGGGGAAAGACAAATGGCTCTGGAGTTAGAGGGTTTGGGTTCAAATCCTGCCTCTCATGTTTACTCTCTATACGATCTTGGCTAAGTCTTATGGGGCTTCATGTTCCTCATTTTTAAAATGATGATGTTGCATCAGATGACCTCTGAGGTCGCCTCTACCTCTAGAGCGATGATCCTAAAAATGTAACTTTTAATCTTTCAGGGCTTTTCAAAAGGACCTAGTTTCTAATTCCAAACCACAACAGACTAAAAACCTAGCAATTATCACCAAACTGATCATTTTTAAATATTCATTCAACTCAATTTAACAAGCATTTTCAATATGCCCAATGTAAGCTACTACTATTGTTATAAAATAGTATATTAGTATATTTTAACAATATATTATAACAATATAATATTATAACAATAACAATGTGTGATGTAGTCACATCATTATGTGAGAAAAGAGCTCATTTTCACAATTATCCAGATAAAAATGTTTGAAGAATCTTAGATAATTCTGTGTCCTTTACAAAGGCTTGCCTAGATGGAGACAAGATGGCGGAGGAAAAGCAGCGACTCAACTGAGCTCTCCCCCAAACCCCTCCAAACACCTTGAAATAATGCCATAAAACAATTCCTGGAGCAGCAGAACCCACGAAAGGACAGGGTGAAATAATTTCCAACTAAAGACAATTTAGAAGGTTGGCAGGAGCATGGTCCAGCACAGGCCACACCAGCACAGACCGGACCCCAGCAAACCAGGAGCAGGCCTTGGGAGCTATTGAATTAACAGCAGCAGCGGCTGTTTCAGGAGCCCTCAGCTCAACAACTGGTCAGAAGAAGATTACAGGGGTCTGTTTGCTAGCATTGGGGGCAGGACTCTATTGCTTTGCCCATACTCAGATCCGGGTGGCTGTCCTGGGTGGCAGTCCCAGGGTGACTTTATAGAGGCACACCAGAGCTTGTGGTCACAGTGGAGCAGGGACCCTCATCACAGTTCCAGGGCAGGAAAGAACACTTGTGGTCACTCACAGACCAGAACACAGTCCAGGAGAGTAGTAAAACACACCTCTTCTTCGATTATACCACCTTGAAGAACTGAAAACTTACAGGTCCCTAGAAGTATCTCTTTGAAAACAGCTGCACAAAACCCCTAAAGCTTGGGACAGTGCACCCTCCACCCTGGAAGCAGAGCCCCCCTTTAACAAAGAGTTAAAAGTCAAGAAATAGACTGGGAAAATGAGCAAACAACAGAAAAAAAAATTCTGATCATAGAAAGTTACTATGGTGACAAGGAAGATCAAAACACACACTCAGAAGAAGATAACAAAATCAAAGCTCCTATATCCAAAGCCTCAAGAAAAATATGAACCGGTCTCAGGCCATGGAAGAGCTCAAAAAGAATTTTGAAAATCAAGTAAGAGAGGTAGAGGAAAAATTGGGAAGAGAAATGAAAGTGATGCAAGAAAATTATGAAAAAAGAGTCAACAACTTGGTAAAGGAGATACACCAAAAAAAAAAAAATTACTGAAGAAAATAACACCTTAAAAAACAGAATAGGCCAAATGATAAAAGAGGTACAAGGAGCCAATAAGGAGAATGCTTTAAAAAGCAGAATTGGCCAAATGGAAGTAGAAGCACAAACATTCACCAAAAAAAATATTCTTTAAAAACTAGAATTGGCCAAATGGAAAAGGAGGTACAAAAGGTCACTGAAGAAAATAATTCCTTAAAAATTAGAATGGAGCAAATGGAAGCTAATGACTTTATGAGAAATCATGAAACAATAAAATAAAACCAAAAGAATGAAAAAACGGAAGACAATGTGAAACATCTCATTGGAAAAACAACTGGCCTGGAAAATAGATCCAGGAGAGATAATTTTAAAATTATTGGGCTACCTGAAAGCCATGATCAAAAAAAGAACCTAGACATCATCTTTCAAGAAATTATCAAGGAAAACTGCCCTGGTATTCTAGAACCAGAGGGTAAAAATAGAAATTGAAAGAATCTATCAATCACCTCCTGAAAGAGACTCCAAAATGAAAACTCCCAGGAATATTATAGCCAACTTGCAGAGCTCCCAGGTGAAGGATAGGATATTGCAAGCAGCCAGAAAAAAACAATTCAAGTTTTGTGGAGCCACAATCAGTATAACACTAAATTTACCAACTTCTACATTAAAGGATTGGAGGGCTTGGAATATGATATTCCTAAGGGCAAAAGGAGCTTGGATCACCTACCCAGAAAAATTGAGTATAGTCCTTCAGGGGAAAAAATGGGACACTAAATGAAATAGAGGACTTTCAAGTATTCTTGATGAAAAGACCAGAGCTGAATAGAAAATTTGACTTTCAAATACAAGGTGCAAAAGAAGCATAGAAAGATAAATAAATCATAAGGAACTTATTAAGGTAAAACTTTACATTTCTACATGGGAAGGTTATACTTGTAACTCATAAGAACTTTCTCACTATTAGGACAGTTAGAAGGAGTATATATAGACAGAGGGCACAGTTGTGAGTTGAATATCTTTTAAAAATGAAATTAAGGGTTGAGAGAGGAATGTACTATGAGAAAGAGAAAGGGAGAGGTAGAATGGGGTAAATTATCTGACATGAAAGAAGCAAGAAAAATCTTTTATGGTGGAGGGGAAAAGCAGGGAGGTAAGGAGAAGTGAGTGAACCTTACTCTCATCAGTATTGCCTCAAAGAGGGAATAACATACACACTCAATAGGGTATAAAAACCTATCTTAGCCTACAGAAAAGTACGGGAGAAAGGGGATAAGAGAAGGGGGGAGTGATAGAAGGAAGGGCAGATTGGGGGAGGGAGTAATCAGAAGCAAAACACTTTTGAAGAGGATCGTGGTGAAAGGAGAGAGAGGATAGAATAAAAGGGTTGGGGGAATAGGGTGGAGAGAAATGCAATTAAGCAATATTAACCGTGAAAAAAATTTGAAACAAGTTTCTCTGATAAAGGCCTCATTTCTCAAACATATAAAGAACTGAGTCAAATTTATAAAAATAAGAACCACTTCCCAATTGATAAATGATCAAAAGATATGAGTAGTTTTCAGATGAAATAATCAAAGCTATCTCTAGTCATGTGAAAAAATTCTCTAACTCACTATTGATTGGAGAAATGCAGATTAAAATAATTCTGAGGTACTGCCTCATACCTATTAGATTGCCTAACAGGACAGAAAAGGAAAATGACAAATGTTGAAAGGGATGTGGGGACAATGAGACATTAATGATTTGTTGGTGGATTTGTGAACTGATTCTACCATTCTGTAGAGTAATTTGGAACTATGCCCAAAGGGCTAAAAACCATGCATACCCTTTGACCTAGAAATATCACTACTAGGTCTGTAATCCAAAAGAGATAAAAACCAAAAAGGAAAAGGATCTACATGTACAAAAATATTCATAGCAGTTGTTTTCTAGTGGCAAAGAATTAGAAATTGAGGGAATGCCCGTCAATTGGGGAACGGCTGAACAAATTATGGTATATGATTATGATGGAATACTATTGTGCGATGAGAAATGATGAGCAGGATGCTCTCGGAAAAACCTGGAAAGACTTACATGAGCTGATGCAAAGTGAAATGTACTACATACAAAGTAACAATAATATTGTAAGATGATCAACTGTGAAAGACTTGGCTATTCTTAGCAATACAACAATCCAAGACAACTCTGAAGGACTTATGATGAAAAATGCTATCCATCCCCAGAGAAAGAACTGATGGTATCTGAATACAGATTGAAGCACACCTATTTCTACTTTCTTTATTTTTCTTGAGGGCTTTTTTTTTTGGTCTATATTTTCTTTCACAACATGACTAATATGGAAATGTTTTGCATGACTACACATGCATAACCTATATTGAACTGCTTGCCTTCTTAATAGGGTGGGGAGGGAGGCAAGAAGGGAGAGAATTTGGAACATGAAGTTTTAAAAACAAGTGTTCAAAATTGTTTTTACATGTAATTAGGAAAAATAAAATACTAAATACATTTTTAAAAAAAAAGAAAAAAAAAGTCTCACCTAGCTGTCGCTTATTATCTCTAGGCCTCTATTTCCTCCACTATAAAATTAAAGGGTTTGACTAGATGACCATTAAGGTCTTTTGCAATTCTCAGTCTTTGCTATCTTCTCATTTTTTTTTCCTTCCGAAATAAATAATAAAAATAATAAATAATAAAAGTTGAAGTTGAAGTTGTCTTTCCTATGATTGTTAAATAGAAGGCCTTTGCTTTTATTGGTCATCCCTTTACCTCTTGATGAGAAAAAAAAGTATTCTGTCCCAAATAATGGTACTCAATTTTCAGATCTCATCTCTACTATTGCTACTTTGATTAATAGGCTCTTTGGTCAGTCTTAGACTCTTAGAGGTCTCAGTTTCCTCATCAGTAAAATAAGATTAATGAACTAGATGACCTCTGCTGTTCCTTTCCTAAATCGATGGTCCCGTGATTCACTATTGATAAAAATTCATTTTAGAAATGGAATGAACCTCTTTATGGTTGGCCTTTAACAAGGTAAACACAGAGTAGAACATTCCATTGTTGCACCCAGAGGTCTATTAGCCAATGCATCGTTGTACTTCTATGACTGCGTAGCATCCAAATACTGCAGATTCCAACACATAACAAAATGAACAGGCAGGAGATGGAATCTTGGTCTCCCTTGAATTTGAATAGAATACCGAAAGAACGAGACAATACTGGAGTTACAGAAAGTTGAGAGTGCAAGGGAGGAATTTCTGGTTAATCTTTCCAGGTATACAGCTGCCAAAGTAAACTAGTGGAGATGCCTGGAGACAGATGTTCCCCCTTTAAGGAAATGACTTTTAAAACCAAATACACTACGGGGAAGGAATTGAGAGGAGGGAGAAAGGGGAAGATGGTGCAATCTGTGCTTGCTGAAACCAGCTTGAGCCTTGGGTTCACTTCTGACTCATATGAAACAATGTCACTAAAATACTCCATCATACCTTCTCAGAGTGCACCCATATACATTCTCCTAGTAAGGGAATTTCTAAACTCTCGTGTTAATTCTTTTCTTTTTTTTTAAATGAGGGCAATTGGGGTTAAGTGACTTGCCCAGGGTCACGCAGCTAGTAAGTATCAAGTGTCTGGTCTGAGACCAGATTTGAACTCAGGTCCTCCTGACTCCAGGGCCGGTGCTCTATCCACTGTGCCACCCAGCTGCCCCCATGTTAATTCTTTATATCAGTTACATCATGGTAGGGTGGTGGAGTGGAGAGTCTTATACATTCTAAGCACTTTATTCTAAACTAGATTGAATAGCTTAAAGATATCTATTAACCACTGATGAGCAGATTTATGATGGTTTAAATGGGAGATAGTATGAGGCAGTAGAAAAAAACACTAGTTTTGGAAGAAGATATGGGTTCACATCCTGCCTTTTGTATTTATGTCTTATGTGGCCTTAGGTGAATCATTTAACCTCCATAGGCCTCAGTTTCCTCATCTGTAAAATGAAGGGGTTGAACTGGATAACCTCTGAGGTCCCTACTATCTCTAGATATGATCTTATGAAAACAAATAACCTTTAAAAAACATAGGTTAATATATTTTACTAAGAGGCAGGTAGGTGGCACAGTATATATAGAGTTCTGGGTCTGGAAGTCAGGAAGACATGAGCTCAAATCCAGCCTCAGATACTTAATAGGTGTGTGACAATGGGTAACTTAACCCTGTTTGCCTCAGTTTCCTCATCTGCAAAATGAATTAGAGAAGGAAATGGCAAAGTACTCCAATGTCTTTGCTAAGAAAACCCCAAATGGAGTCACGAAGAGTTAGAAACAACAACAAACAAATTTTATGAAAATATCCTAAAATGCAGCAAACAATTCTGTCTTTGTTAAGAATTCCATTCTCTTTAAAATGAGGGGGTTGAACTAGATAATTTCTGAGGTCTCTATTATCTCTAGATATATGATTTTATGAAAACAAATAACCTTTAAAATGTATAGATTGGCATATTTTACTAATATATATTTAAATGCAGCAAATAGTCAGATCTTTGTTAGGGTAAGAATTGACCTTGGAATTCCATTCTCTTGAGAAAGAGTTTGACATTCAATAACTCCACACTGAACTATTGAATTCAATAAATTCAATTGGACAAACATTTGATTAAATGAAATGACAAGCTGCAGTAAACTTGAGAGTTGATTCCTAATTAGAATGAAATGGAATAGTGTAGCTACATCCAAATTCCTTTCTTCAGTTAATTCATATGCATTTGATGGGGTATAGCACAAGCTGAGACTTTTGTCCCAATTTGGGCCCCAATTTTTTATGGGCCCTAGAAAACCCTTGGATTGTCCTTGAATTCTCCCACTTGTTCAAGGAGGTCTCTGGCATTTCCCTGAGGCCATAATTCCATCAATTGGCCTTTCATTGTGGCTACACCCAATCTCCCAATTCTGTTACCCTTGACCTAGCCTAGCCCTCCATTGTTTTACCTCCCTATGGCCCCAGGCCACTTCCCACCCTTTATCCTAATCTAGGCTCCATTCTCCCTTAGCCATGTGGTCCCAGATCCCTCTTATAGTCTTTCTGTATAAAAGGTCCATCTTGTCTCCATTAAGATGTTCAGAATCTTACAATCTAGCCACTGCTCAGATTTTTGCAATCTAGCCAATAGCTCACAGATGCTCAGATTCTTTATGAGTCTGGCTAATATGTCAGATCTTTAATAAACCTTGTGTTTGGCTGAAAGAAGGCTTGGGTTGAATTCTTCCCCGGATGTTGTGATTTTGGGGTTCCAGCACCCCTAAACCTCCTGACTTCATCACATTCACTGGTTATAAACAATTATTTATCACCTGCCCTGAAGTCAGGAGGACCTGGGTGCAAATCCAGCCTCAGATACTAGTTGTGACCCTGGGAAAGTCATTTAACCCCAACTGCCTCCAAACAAAATCAAACCAAACCCAAAACAATTATTTCCATTTCAAGAAAATCAGGGAATGGAAAGACTTGTATGGATTAATGCTGAGTGAAGTGAGCAGAACCAGGAGAACTTTGTACACAGTAACATCCATGTTGTGCAATGACTAACTTTGATAGACTTAGCTCTTCTCAGCAATGCCGAGAGGATCTAAGACATCTCCAAAAGTCTCATGACAGAAAATGCTATCCACATCCAGAGAAAGAACTATGGAGTTTAATGCAGATCAAAGTATACCATTTGCTCTTTTTTTTTTTCTGTTTTGTTTCCTCTTTCTTGTAGTTACTCCTATTGGTTCTAATTCTTCTTTACAATATTTAATAGGATGTATTTGTAGAGCCTATATCAGATTGCACACCCTCATGGGGAGGGAGGGGGAGAAAATGTAAAACTCAAAAGCTTATGGAAGTAATTGTTGAAAACTAAAAATAAATTAGTTTATTAAAAAAAAAAAAGGAAAGAAAATCAGGTGAATAGAGCATGGTATCTTGGCCTCTCCAGTCTAGGAAGACTTTTCCACTGGAAATATCAAGGTCCAGAAAAATACAGTATAACCAACATTTATTTAGTACCTGCTGAGTACAGAGCACTAAGGAACAGGTTGGGGAGGAGGGATTTGATAAGATATCATCTTTGTCATCAATGAGTTTATAGTGGCAGCAACACAAAAAATCTAAATATGTATTATAGAAGTATACTAGAGAGTTGAGAGGTAGCTTGGTGTAATGAGTTGAGAGGTATGATGGATAGTCAGCCTTAGCATCAGAAAGATCTGGTTTCAAATTTTGACTCTTACACATATTAGCAACTGTGACCATAAGCAAATCCTTTAACAATACCCAGAATACTATCAATGTCCTACACAGTCTCCTGGTTCAATAAGATCCCTAGGAGTTTCAGATCTGCATAGGCAAAGGGAGTTTCAGCAATGAGAGTTCCTGGTAGTGATAAAAATCACAGGTCTCCCAAAATTAAGAGAGTTACAAAACAAGGAAGAGCATTACCAAATGAGGAAATCAAGAAAGATAAGGAAGTAGCATTTGGCCTTTAAAGGAGGAGTAGAAATTCAGTTGGTAAAGAAGACATTGTAATCATGGTGAACAATGTATAGTGATGTGCTAACCCACTAAAGACTTAACTCCTAAAAGTCATAGCCACTGAAAAACAAGATGACCAGCATCATCAGCCCACTGATACTCCTGCAACTTCACTCTCCTGGCCTGAATGGTGAGTGTCCTAGAACAGGACAGCTGAGGGTAAATTCAAGTGGAGACAATTCACATTTGTAAGTGGTAATTATTTTTTTTGATTATTATTATTATTATTATTATTTTTTAGGCAATTGGGGTTAAGTGACTTGCCCAGGGTCACACAGCTAGTATGTGTCAAGTGTTTGGTTTGAGGCCGAATTTGAACTCAGGTCCTCCTGACTTCAGGGCTGGTGCTCTATCTATTGTGCCACCTAGCTGCCCCATAAGTGGTAATTATTTTCCAAGGTGCTCCTAGCATGGTGATAATAAGGTCTTTGTTGTGGTGTCAATGCCCAAATGGAAGAGTTTGCTTTCTTTCATGGCCAAAGGCCTCATCCCAAATCCCAACCAGGAAGGTGTTTTGTAGACAAACACCATTCAACAACAGTCACTAGGAGAGAAAGTATAGATCAATCAGCCCAAATCCATCTTTACTACTAAAACACAACTCAACAACTAAAGTCAACTGGTGATCGATCACTGGTATTATCCTCACATGCAAAAAAACACATTATTATTGTTAAGGACTAGTTCAGGGGTGGGGAACCTGCAGCCTTGAGGACACATGTGGCCCTCTAGATCCTCAAGTGTGGCCCTTTGACTGAATCCAAACTTCATAGCACAAATTCCCTTAATAAAAGGATTTGTTCTGTAAAACTTGGACTCAGTCAAAAGGCTGCCCCCAAGAACCTAGAAGGCCACAGGTTCCCCACCCCTGGACTAGTTACATCATTGAAATGACTGATGAGTGACCCACCTGTAGGCCTGTTAACCTTTGAGCAACATGTGTGCATATAACGTGAAATATAATTTATTTGAGTGTTGAGGCCTTGAGGAGAATAACTGACCCTTGTGGGCTATGGGAGAAAGTGTACTTTATTTGTGCCTATAAGGTCACATATTTTTATGAGGTTTGCAAATTTTCAGTTAAGGATAAACTTCCTGTTGATTTGGGGATGCAAACTATTAATTATTCACAGCACCTTAGATTGAAAGTTGGAAGGGACCTTAGAGGTCATCAAATCCCTTCATTTTGTAGAAGAGAGAGAAGTCAGGGGTTCTTGAACATTATTATATCACAGACCGCTATGGCAGTGTGGTGAAGCCTATGGACCTTTTCTTAGAATAATGTTTTTAAATGAGTAAAATAAAATATATAGGACTACAAAGGAAATCAATTATATTGAAACACAGTTATCAAAATATTTTCTCATGGAGCTCAGGTTAATAACCCCCTAAATATTAAGTGATTTGCCAAAGTTCACACAGGTGGTAACAATTTCATTTTATAGATGAAAGTAGATATGCAGAGATAAATCTGCATAAATCAGAGAAAAAAAAAACTTTACTCTATTTTTATTACTCTCGTCATCATGACAGTCTCTTTCCTCTCCTTTGCCTATACCCCTTCAGCCACCAAGTCAGGTTCATCCTTCCTCTGAGCCGAGAGAGGCATCTCCCTATTTCTCAGTAAACTACCCGCCTTTGAAACAAGCCTGGGTCTATGGTTTCTATAGGGCCAAAGCCATCTCTTCAGGGCTAGAGCAGTTGCTAAAGCCTTTTCTTCTAAGTTACCTTGTAATCACCTTGTATTTGCAACTGTGGTTGGGGGAAGAAGAGGGTAGAAACAGGGGAGAACTCCCTCAGAAGGTGACAAGGGGTCCCAAGATGTGAAGTGAGGCCAAGGAGAGCCTATCAAAGATATGTACAAAGAAAGACATGGAGAATCATGCAAGTAGTCCTGGACCTCAGAGTGCCAGAACATGAGTGATAGGCAAGAAAACTAAAATGATAGAAAGGGGACATGTTGTGGAGAGTTTTACACGCCAGAGAGAGAACTCAATATTTCATCCCTATGGTAATAAAGAGTCAATGGAGTTTTCTAGGCAGTAAGTAGCCTGTTTTTAATGCTCTTTTTTCCATCTTATGTTCACATCACATGTATGACAATAAACTTTAAGGACACATCCTGAGACATTGACGTCTACACCTGCCATAGCATCAATATTTGTCAACGCTTGTTTAATTGATTAATGTGGAAAATTAGCAATCTTCTCCTTTTGGCTTATCTGCCTGTTTTGGAAAGCCGGCCTTTCTCTCCTAAGCCTTTTGTAGCCCTCCGGATTTAAAAATCTGAGAGGAATAAGAGACCAAGATGGTGTGATATTTGAAATAGCTTTCAAAACAGGAAAAAAGAGTGCTAAATTTGGAGTCAGAGGTCCTTGGTTCAAATTCTGGCTCTGCCACTTACTACCTGTGTGATCTTGGAAAAATCACTTTTTCTGGACTTCAGTTTTCTTATCTGTAAAATTAGGTAGGTTGGATTAGACATCCTCTAAGGTCCCTTCTGGGCAGTGAGGTGGTGTAGTAGATAGCGTGCCCAGCCTGGAGTCAGGGAGACTCATCTTCAAGAATTCAAATCTGACCTCAGACACTTCCTAGCTGTGTGACCCTGGGCAAGTCACTTAACCCTATTCACCTCAGTTTCCTCATGCGTAAAATGAGCTGGAGAATAAAATGGCAAACCACTCCAGAACTTCTGCCAAGAAAACCCCAAATGGGGTCATGAAGAGTCAGATGTGACTGAAAAATAACTGAACAACAATAACAAAATGTCCCTTCCACCCTTAAATCTAAGATCCCTATACATCATCCTGATTGTTATGGGTATTATCTTTTCTTCACTTAGAACTTGTGGACTTAGCATCCTAAGACTAATTATGATAATGTATTCCTAAATCAAAACAGTTACAGAGAAAGGTTGAAATGGTGCCACCATTTCAGCTATAGATATGCATGTCATTGGCAGCTTGGCTGGTTTTAGGCCTTTATCCAAGACAGATGACCTCAAAGGTCCTTTCCAGCTTGAAATCCATGATTTAATATGACCTGGGGGAAAGAGTAAACTTTTTGCTTGGATTAGCCCTCAGGTACCTCACCCGCCTCACCCCTTCATTAGATTTTTAAAATAAATTTTATTTATATTGTTTCTTGTTATATCACCTAATTTCCCCCTGTATTCCGCCTTCTCTTCTCTTCCAGATAACTGTACAATAAAATGAGAATTCTTTAAAAAAAAAAGAAGAAAGAAGGAAAAAAAATAAGCAAAACTGATCAGCACATCCAAAAAACTCCAAATACATCTGCAGTATTCCATACTTATGGGTCTGCCACCTCTGCGAAGGAATAAGAGGATGTATCTTCCTATATCTCTTATTTGGGGTACCTAAGAAAAAACATGTGGCAAGCAATTGAAAAAACTCCACTTCATTTGATCAAGTTATTGAGAATGAAAAAATGGGTAATGGAAAGCAGAAAAGGTATCAACACTGATTATAATCATGTGAATTAGAAGTATAAGATATGGATAGGGACTTCACCTTGGAGTTCAATGGTTTAGACTCTCAGGTGAAGCAATTCCCTCTGTACAGGGTGAAGCATTTTCTCTGCAATTCGTAGACTTAGAAACTTACCTCAAACACTGAGGTCACATAACCAGAATGGGTCAGAGATGGGACACGAACTCAGGTCTTCCTATTTTAAGAGCAGATCTCTCTCTATTATACCCCACTGCCTCTCCACACAAACTAAACTTGCATTTAATATAAATTAAAAATTATTTCCCATTAAATTTTATTTGTTTTTCTATATTATTTTCTAATATTGCAATAGTATTATTTCTACTCTTTTATCTCAATGAATTTCAGCCACATGGTAGATGAAATCTCCAGGTAAAGTCTAACTCTGACACCTCATCATGGTGCAGAGGTCTTTAGAGCTTGCAAGTTATCCCAGAAAAAAAAACAGTTCTCAGGTAGGTTGTGCTAATAAGGCTCCAAAAATGGGCAGATGCTAGATTGTGAATCTGTTATCTGAAGGTCACTCTTTGTACATAATAGGCACTAAATAAATAAACTTTGAGTCAACCAGGCTAAAATTGATAGGTTTATCACCAGATGGCTTGACCACCAGGTAATTATTTTTTCCCTACCACAGACTGACCATCAGGTTTTTCCCCGCCACAGATCCTAAGGCATGAAAGGATTATAACCTATATCGATGGAAGGAATAGGTAAAGCAAATGAAACACAGTTATAAAGTATTGAAATACACAGACCAAATGAGATTTCATAGACTAGACTGGGAACAACCACCATTTGCAAAAGTGTGTCACCTAAAATGCCATCTCCCCAGGCAGTCTCTGCTGAACTCTCCAGCCAGAAGTGATTTTTGCTTCCTTTTAAGTCTCAAAATAGTTTATGTTTATCTTACTTACTCATTTGTGTTCTGGTTTGTATTATATTTATTTCTGTATATTCTGTATTCTGTATATACTAGATTTCAGGCTCCTTGAGGCCAAGGACTATGTCTCAGTTTTCTTTATATCTCTCTCAGATCCTGGCACATAATAGAAGTTTAGAAAATGTTGAAATGAATTTAATTGCTTCTTTGGTAAAAATGAGTAAATGAATTCTCCTTTCTCTCTCTCTCTCTCTCTGTGTCTCTGTGTCTCTGTGTCTCTGTCTCTCTTTTTCCTCTAATTCCCTCTCACTCCAGAAGACTTTATTTTCTCCACCACAGAAAATGCATAAGCTTCAATAAACACAGAATACATATAAACCTCACTTAGCCCATTCCATTCATTTGACTCATTTGATTTACACTGAGTAAGTATGTTCCATTCATCTCAGACCTATATCATCTGAGCACTAGGGATGATTAGAAAGGTCCCTTACCGAGAACAATGCATTAAACACCTACTATGTTCCAAGCACTGCTCTAGGTGATAGCTATCCTGGTCCACATATTCTACTTCCCTGAGGCATGGCTTTAGTCTGTCAGCTATTAGAGGTGTCACCCTTCCCTCTTAGGAGTACATTGTTAAGGAACCTTAAGTGATTTTTCCAAGTCACTTACCACACTGTGACAGAAAGGTCACAGGCATGCTGGTGGTATTTTCTCTTGTATTCTCTCCCTCCCTCCCCCTCCTTTCCATCTGACTCTTTTCACAGTCTATAGGGAGTTCCCAGGCCTTTTAGTATTTACTAAAAGAGACGGGCATTCTCGCCAGGCAATGTAATGGCCCTAACAGTCAAAAAAGTAAAAGGGACGATGATTTAAAAAAAGAAACACCATGACAAATAAACCCTAAGCCTTTGTACTCTGAATACTTTGCTAAATTGCCTGTTAAGCAGTAGCAACAAATCAAATCAACTTTTCTATTAAGGCAGCTCAGAACAGTCACAACCACCTACTGGTAGCCTAGCAGACAATGTATGCAGTTTATGCAGGCAGTTCTGTGGCAAAGCAGATATAATACTGGACCTAGAGTCAGGAAGACCTGAGTTCAAATTCAAGCTCAGACATTTGCTGTGAAACCCCAAGCAGGTTACTTAATTAGCCTCAGTTTCCTCACCTACAAAATGGGAGTGATAATAGTACCTACATTACAAGATTGTTATGAGAACCAAAAAAGATAACATGTGAGGTACATTGCAAACCTTCAAGCACTATATAAATGCTAGTCATTATGATGATGATGATGATGATTATTACTATTTTTTACAAGACAAAACCATAGAGAGCTTTTGCACAGAACCCCCAAACTATGTAGCTTAGACCATGCCTTCAGGTAGCTGCCTTCTACAGCCTTGCTGTTGGAGCTATAAAACTCAGAACAAAGGTCTAATAACCATGCTGGCTATTCAAATAAACATATTATCTGATGTGCTATCAAATGAGATAAAATATGTAAAGTGCTTTGCAAACCTTAAGTATATCAATGCTAGCTTTTATTGTTATTACTATTGATTATTATTATTGATCCAGCTAACCTCCTCCTAGCTTTGCTAGGGAGTTGATTTTTCTGTTTGTTTTTGCTGGTTGAAAAGTGATTCTTAGTGAGTTAGCCTAAATTAGATTGTTTCAGATCTCTTCTGCTAAAGAATTTAATACCTGTAGGGCCTGGAGGTGTTGAGGTTTAGATGTTTAGGGGTACTGGGACCTCAAAATCATGACACACAGGTCCTGCCCAAAAGAATTTCACCCAACCCTCCTTTCAGCAAAAGACAAGGTTTATTAAAGCTGAGCTATATAGGGCAGACTCTTAAGGAATCTGAATCTTAGTGATACTCGTAAGGATGAGCAGGCATGAGGAAGTGTCAGCCCCTAAATGGCAGCCAGGATGGATCTTATATACAGAAAGACTGTGGGAGGGATCTAGGAGTGGCCAAGTAGTTTGGGGTGACTGGTGGAGGGATTCTAAGGAAGATCTGGATGGGAGTGTCTGGTAAGCTGGGGTGAACAGAATGGCAGAGACCTGGACCATATGGCCAAGGGAGGATGGAGTCTAGATAAGATTAAGGGTGGCAAGTGGGGGGTGGGGAGGGGCAATAGGGAGGGTAACAGAATTGGGAGATTGGGCATAGCCACAATGAAAGGCCAGTTGGGTGGATTACAGCCTCAGGCAAATGCCAGGGATTTGGGAAAGTCCAAGGATTTTACTTTTTGGGGTCCAGATCCCAAAGACACGGTCTTTTCCTTTTTAGGGTCCAGATTCCATCCTCATCAATAGGAGAGGCAAGTATGGTCTAAGGCAGAACAGGAGGGAAAGGAACTAAGTATGCCAATAGGTTTGAATTTATCCAAGTAGGAGATTTCTCCATTTGAGCCACTCAGAGCAAGAATTAGACCTACAGCCCTTAGAACCCCATAAACTTAGAACTTAGAACCCCCATTTTCTGTTTGACCTTCAACGAGGGATAACCCCCTGTGTCTCTACCTTTCCATATTAGAAGAAGCTGAGTTTGTGTGGTGCTATATACAAATTAATGAGAGTATTAGCTACTGATTAAAACTAATTTCAATCTAAATCTAGGGGTTCTTAACATTTGTGGGACAGTGTCATAGCCCTCTTTTGCAGTCTAGTGAAGCCTACAGACCACTCCTCAGAATAATGTTTTTAAATATATAAAATAAAATACGTAGGATTATGTGAGTCACCAATTATATTAAAATAGTTATAAAAAAAATTCTTTTTGAGTTCCTAGACTCCAGGTTTGACCCAGTCATGGACACAATGCTTAAGAATGCAGTTCTGAGGCTCCATCTAAATCTAAATAGTGAAAGATGCCATTGGGGAAAACAGGAACTTCAATCAGACATACACAAAAGATTAAAAAGGAGGATAGCTTCCACCAGATATAACCTACAGATGAGCAAACTAATTAAACAACTTTTCTGATTCATTTACTGTCCTAAGTCATAGAACTAGAATTCAACCTTGAGTCTGCTGTATTTACACTGTTAGCGCTGTTCTCATATTATCAGGTTGCCTTTGCCTGTTATTTTTCAGAGCTATTTTTCTTCATTTAATTTTTTTTTCAAAACTACTCTTAGAGAGGAATTTCTTAATTGTGTTAAAATCCTTAAAATGGCTCAAATTACTCCCAGATCTATCTCAGATCTCTACCACAATTACAGATCTGCACCTGTTATTTGGTAAGGCATCGATTATATAACATTGCCATTTCTAATGGGGGAGCAATTTATCTCTATTGAGTTGAAAGAATTTCAAGATAGGAGCTTTGTTCAGACTCAAAGGTGGTACAGCTAAGTGGTGAAGTATATATAGAGAGCTGGGTCAGCCTGGAGTCAAGAAGACTTGAGTTCAAATCTAGCCTCAAACATTTACTAGCTGTGTGACCCTGGGCAAGTCACTTAATCCTGTTGGCCTCAGTTTCCTCATCTGTAAAACGAGCTGAAGGAGGAAATGGCAAACCACTCCAGTATCTTTGCCCAAACAGGGTCACAAAGAGTCAGACACAACTGAAATGGCTGAACAACAACAACAAATAGAACTGGATTGGAATCAGGAAGACCTGGGTTTGAATCTTACCTCTGACTAGCTATGAAACCCTGGACAAGTCAACTAACTTCTCTGAACCTCAGTTTCCTCAGATGTAATATGGGAACATAACACCACCTATTTCACTCATAGGGTTGTTGTGAAGATCAGATGAGTTGACATATGTAAAGTGCTTTGCAAACCTTAAAGGTCTATATAAATACTAGCTATTATTATTCAGCATCAGTTCCATTGTATTATTAATGAGGCAGTATCTTAAGACTTGCCCTGACTGTCTCTATCCAAGTATCTGAGGACTTACAAGGCAAGCCAGAATATATGCTTTGTCTACACCTACTCTTTATCATTTTAACCACAGAAATTGATCTTTACTAAGAATTCCAGAGCTGGAACAAGTTGGGATCCTGCTACTATAATTGAAGTTGCCAACTGTAATATACAGGGCTCAGAATAGGATGGGCCTCTGGCATCTCTGTGTTGGTCAAGTGCGACAAAGTCTTTGTAGAGAAACTTAACAATTGAAGCATCATTGTGGGGGATGGGGGGTGGGGTGTCAGCCAGGGAAGGTATCCATAAGGGAGGAAGGAGGTAAAGTGAAAGAAGTCCCAAAGTGACACAGCCCCGTGAGAAATGAGATGTTTAGAAATGAGCCACCTCCTTAAATGGAAGCTTTAGAATTCATTTCCCCACCCTCCAATCAGAGAGAGAGAGAGAGGTGGTGATGAGGTAGAGTATCAAAGTTGATGAGATCTTGCAAGATGGTGAGGTTTTCCCAATAATGAGCTTGTCCAACAGTGTGTATATCTAGAACAAATAACAAAAATTGGCAATGAGCTAGGTCCAAAGCTGAAAAGGAGGAAGAGAATGACTGGATTGCTTTTGGGAATTTGCCAAGTTCTTTTACCAACTACCTCCCACCCCCAGCTTCTCATTAATGCGTAGTGAAGTTTTGGGGGATTTAAGAGGGTTGGTACTCACCACTCTGGGTTTTTGAGGTCAGGATCAGATAATAGCAGTAAAGAATTATTTAAGAGTGAAACAAGAAGCCTTTTATTCTGACCAGCCAGGGTAGGTACCAAGGTGGAAGGCATCTACAATGAGCCCAGAATAAGAGGTTCCTATGTTCAAAATTTTAGGGCAGCATTCATAAGCCAGACATTATTCAGTGTATCACTCTGTGAAACAAAGAAAAGAAAGATGGCTATCCAAAAAACATAGGTGGTTATTAAAAAAATAGTACACTTGTTGAAAAACTTATATTATTAGTTACAGGAGATAGAGAAGTTATTACTTGGTATAACTAGTTTCACTAAATCCAAGAAAACTGCCAGTTAGACCAGACAGGGAAAAGACCTTTCCCAGGACTCTTCCCCCCACTGCACACAGGGGTCTTCCTGCATAACAGTTATGGTACAACTGACTGCTAGCTCTTTAGGACTTAGCTATTTAGAGATGTGGCTAAATTGTTTTCTCATCCAATTAGAGTTCCATTTTCCACTCAATCTGAGAGGAGTTCACACCTCCTAAAAGGATGCATCTTTTATAGCTAGTTTAACACCTCAGTAACTCCTTATATTGTAATTATATTCTTGGCCTTCTTTGACAAAATCAACTGAATTGGGGGGAGGGGAATCACCTTCTCCTTTCCTTATATTTGCCTTACACAATATCCTAAGTTTACTTATAATGGCTTACTAATTAAAAAGACATCACATCACTTTTAAAATAAGAATGACAGATTAAAAATGTTAATTTATATGTCTGTCTTGCCAAACAGAGATAAACACTTATAGTATGTTTTTGTTTTAAGGTTGTTCATTGATTTCTACAGTTCAGTGTACGATCCTATGTGTAAGTGGTTATAAAGAGGTTTACTTACAATTCCCAGAAAAACCTTAAAACGTTTAGATTCCTGCTAGACTCACTTATCTCTCTTTGACATCTTTCCTCCCTGGCCCTGAAAAGAACCTGGCTCTTGTTTGTCTCTTTTTCTCTCTTTGAAAGCCTTAGCCTTACCTTTTAAGCTTATTCAAATACACCTTTCCTCCTGGCCTTTAAAAAGAACCTGGCTTCAGTTTGTTTACCAGTCCAGGAATCCCTTAAAGTTTTAGAAACTGCCTTATTTCCCTCTGAAAGCTCTTCTTATCTCCCATTTGAAAGCAAACTTCCCCTCTTTCAGCTCCCTTCATTATCTATTCTCATTGTTTATTACCTTCCAAACGGACCCAACCAACCCCCTTTCCTCTGGCCACCCTTAATCCTAGCTAGGCGCCAGGACCAGGTCCAGGACCTGGGAGTTCTGTTCACCCCAGCTTACTAGCCACTCCCATCCAGATCTCCCTAGGCCCTGCCTCCCATCACTCCAAACTGCTTGGTCACTCCCAGATCCCCCCCACAGGGTCTTTCTGTACTTAAAGACTCATCTTTCCCCCATTCAGACGCTGGGAATTTCTCATGCCCCTAGAGGCTGAGACCCCCATGCCGGCTTGTCCTTACAGGCATCACATGGCCTATCCACCCCAGCCCCCACTCAGATGCTGAGAACCTCTCATGCCCAGAGGCTGAGATTCTCAACGAGTGTCACCTGGCCTCCTTAGCCCCCCAGCCCCCATTTAGAAGCCGAGCTGTTCTCAAGCCTAGAGGCTGACACTGCCTCATGCAGCTCGTCCTTGCGTCACCTGACCACCTTAGCCCCCATTTAGATCACTAATGTTTGGGTTCCTTTGGGGTCTGGCCTATATGCATTATCTTTAACAAACTTTTTCTCTGGCTGGAAGAAGATCTGAGTTGAATTCATTCAGGCAAATTCAGCGCTGTGATCTGGGCTTTTTCCCATGATCTTGGGGGGGCCTCTGTGCATTTAGGAGCACCCCAAACCACCCCCCCTTCAGTTAAATTTGTAGACAACAAAGTTCAATCAATTCCAATTATTGGTGTGGGAGCAATATAGTTAAAGCAACATAGGTAAGACTTTTTATCTTCTTAAAACTGAAAAAAAAAAGTTCTTACTTATATGACATCTTCTGTATATAAATTATGTGCTTTCTACCTTGTCTCTCATAAAAGCAGGTGGAAGAATATTTAAATGTATGTAACATTTTAAATGTCTTATTTCTATTACCCTTATTTTTTAATATCTCTCCCCTCTCCCATACACAACAAGCCATCTCTTGTAACAAAGAATAAAAAAAGAAAGGAGGGTGAGATTATTTAAGTATTTTTTTAAATGCATGGAAGAGAACAGAAGGATGTTTAGAAGGAAAAACAGACAAGTTGGATAGCCCTGAAAGTTAAATTTATTATGCAGGGTATCCCAAAAGTATTAAAGGTATTAAAGCATATGCATATGTATATATGTGTTTATACATATATGCATATATGCATATATTAAAGCAAGTTGAATGCATATAATAAAGATTTGTGGTTTTACATTTTTTTTCAAAATGCACATTTTGGAACTAATGGAAAGGTTTTAATGCCTTCACCCCCTCTCCTTACCACTCCCAGTGAACCTCTCATCACACAAACAATGGTTCCATTTTTAGAAGGATGAAGAAAAACCAGAGTTTGGGATTCTAAGATCAGGTTATTACATTTGGCAAAATCCAGTCAAACAAATTTTAGTGGGAATACAAACTCAAAACAAAAAACAGTTTTTGCTCTCAGGGAGCTCATATTCTATTGGTGGAGTTTACACACAACCCAGAAGTAGTCTCGAATAAACAATAGCACACTTTGCTTTTTGTCCTTTACTCCTTTTAAGTTTCTCAAAACTGACGATTTGATTTAAGGTAGGCACTTACATTACTATAGCTAATGTCTTATTCCAATTCATTCAAATACACTTTTAATCACTAACAAAAAGCATCAGATTATTCAGAATTGAAGAATTTCCTGATCTAACCTCTCAGAATTCACTAACCTATTTTAAATATTTAAATATTTTAAATATTAATACATTTTATTTTAAACATTTTAATTAAAATATTTTTAAATATTTTATTAAATATTTTTAAAAGCTAATAAAACATACTTCATCAATTCAGAAATTCTTTGAAAAATCATCTCCCTCATTTGGCAAAAATGCCAAAAAAGAGAACGTGGCTTGGTTTGTTGGTCACATGCTTTTGTTTTGTTCATCTGTGATGGATCAAGTCCATCAATCAGTCCCTGAAGTACATTTAAGCAGAGTCTGCAATCAGAGATGGTGCTATGACATGGCTATGTGGAGGCTGTGACTTTTTCACTCTTGCTTTTTCAGAATAGTTTAAGTACAGCAGCTGCTTGCACCCTTCTGGGAATTTTTGTTTTATTTACTGGTTCAAGCTTTGTACTAACTATAAATATGGGCACATATTTTCCCTGATGGAAGGAACATAAGCTGCTTGAGGGCAGAAATTGTTTCTTTTATTTTTTGTTTACTCAGCACCTAGTAGGTTGCCTGGCCCATAGAAGGCATTTAGTTAATACTTAATGATTAATTGATTTAAAAGCACATATCCTCCAGATTACTGAATATACAGCAGATTATTGTTTTTATTACTTTTTTTAAAACAAGGACGTGCCTGCCATGGGTATACTTCACTTCTTAGATGGCTTCATGAGCTGCTGTGGCAGAAGTAATTCCATCCACCTGGTCAAATGTTTGGTGAGAACTTTCCCCTACAAACAAAATCTAAGCCCATCCCTGCTGAGCGTGTACTCTTCTGTCGTGGCTCTTTAGACAGTAAAGTCACCTCTCTTCAGTTACATGCATCAACAAGCAGAGACCTTGTACAAGTAACAGGTTTGCATCAAGAATTTATCTTTGGTGCAATGTAAAAATAATTGTTTAAAGAGCCACTTTGGTGTGTGACGCATCAGTTCCCTTAGTCAGAGCTCATGAGGCCCAGGAATCAGAACTGATCTTCAAATGAACCTGTTAGCCTTTGCAAAGCCAACATTCATGCTGTACCTATTCATCACAAGGGGGAACAAATTAGAGAGAATGGGAATGTATCAGCACAAATCATCCCTATCACTAGAAAAATAATCTCAGGTGTACACCCTACAGATAACAGATCAGTAGCATCATTTGTTTTCCCCTGCTTCTACTCTCAATGGCTTAAAGACTATAAAAACAGTGAAATCTGAAATTAAGTGAACAAAGTATAATTAACTCTTTTTCCTTCATTAATAATGGAAGATAAAGAGAATCTTTATATCTAAAATTCACAAGTTGATTCCCAAATTTCATTTAGTACATTAATTTTAAACTACTACTCTGCCACATCTCTAATAACTGGTACTATTAATGAGCATGAGAAACAGCATAGTGTAATGGATAGAAAGCTGACCTTGGAGCTAGAAAACCTTCGTTCAAATCTCTTCTCTGACACATACTGATTGTAATTCTGGGCAAATCTCTTAATCTCTCAGTACTCTAGGCCAGAGACAGAGGTCAAACACCTGGGTGGTGGGGGGCATGCAGTCCACAATATTCCTGAGTGTGACTCAACCAGATTAAAATGTAATTAGTAATTATTTAATAAAATAAATAAAAATAAATGATAAATGATAATAAATACAATAAAACATTTTGTTGTTGTTATGCAGTCATTCAGTCATATCCAATTCTGCATGACCCCATGGACCATAGGATACCAGGCCCTTCTATCCTCCATATCTCCTGAACTCTCTCCAAGTTCATGTTTGTTGCTTCCATGACACTGTCTATCCATCTCATCCTCTGCTGTCCCCTTTTCCTTTTGCCTTTGATTTTTCCCAACATCAAGGTCTTTCCCAATGAGTCCTGTCTTCTCACTATGTGACTAAATTATTTAAGCTTCATCTTCAGTATTTGACCTTCCAGTGAATAGACTGAATTAATTTCTTTAAGTACTGACTGATTTGATCTCCTTGCTGTGCAAGGGATTCTCACAAGTCTTTACCAGCACCACAAATCAAACGTGTTGATTCTAGTAGAGCCTATATCAGATTGCACATCATCTTGGGTGGCGGGGGAGAAAATTTAAAACTCAAAATCTTATGGAAGTGAATGTTGAAAACTAAAAATTAATTAACTATCAAGGAAAAAAATAAATACTTGAAGAAAACTACCCTGTTAAAAACAAAAACAAAAACAAAAACAAAAGTGTTGATTCTGCAGTGCTCAGCTTTTATTATAGTTCAACTCTCTCAGTCATACATTGCTACTGGAAAGATCATAGCTTTAACTATATGGACTTTTGTCAACAAGGTAATACCTCTGTTTTTTAGTAGGCTATCCAGATTTGCCATGGCTTTCCTTCTAAAGAGCAAGCATCTTTTAATTTCATAGCTATGGTTGCCATCTGCAGTGATCTTTTAGCCCAAGAATACAATATCTGACACTGCTTCCATTTCTTCTCCATCGATTTGATTTTGACACTACCTGCTTTAAGTAACTCTCAAAGACCATGCTAGTTGCAAAGAAGGTGCTTACTTATATTGATAAAGCAAGTACCCTCATATGGGAGTTCCCTATGCCAATGAAATCACAATTATCATTTTTTTATTAAACTGGTTTTTCTGCTACACTTTTGCATCTTCTGATGTTCCCCTCTGCACCAAAGTTTTGCTCTTAGTCTGCGTCTAAAAATCTTAGCAAGAAAAATGTCCAAAGTTTCTTAGTAATCTATAAACTAGATAATCAATTATGGGATGAATATCATCTAATGTTAGACATATATATATATATAGATATATATACATACATACATATACACACATGATATTGTGACATATAAACAGTTTGAGAGACATAGTTTCTGGGTAATTAATTATTTTATTAATCATTACTAGCACTGGCACTCTCAAATGCCAATGATCCTCATGGAACCCACTCAACTGCTTACATGCCTTTGGAAAAGTGGGTGTACCTGAGTATGTCAATCAACTCTGATTGTTTAACAATTAATGAGGAGAATGAATATCATAGTGAGAGGTGGGCTTATTCTAATGAAGTGCTCCAGGAGGTGACTCTGATCACTCAGTCTTTTTTTTTTTTTTTTTTTGGTGAGGCAATTGGGGTTAAGTGGCTTGCCCAGAGTCACACAGCTAGTAAATGCTATGTGTCTGAGTCTGGATTTGAACTCAGGTCCTCCTGACTCCAGGGCCAGTGCTCTATCCATTGTGCCACCTAGCTGCCCTAGATTAATTTCTTTGTAAGTTTCTCTTTGGGTGGGGTAACAACCCCACCTAGATAAGACGGTATAGGTAGGGTAAATTTTTGGGCAAGCACAGAGTTTTCCTTCAAAAGAAAACCCTGGATTTCCCTAACAATTATTTAATAATCATTTCTCTCAATATAGACTGCATATTGTATATCTTCATGAAACAAATACCAAAATTGATAGTTACATTTTTATCCCCTAACACTCCTAAATTTATTAGCTAAGTACGGGTGGTTAAACATAGTGAAATGCCACTAAAGGATAAGTTGAAAACAGCAGCATTAACAATCCTTTTAAACTTTGCATTTTTCTGAATGGGGGATCCAAGTCTAAAAACAGAAGATTTTTTTTCTCTTCATAATTATTTCATTAGAATTTAGTCATAGAAAGCTTTAAACTAGAGTCACAAGAAGAGTGTAATGTCCCCATAGAATACTCCTTCAAATTTCTGTTTAATCACAAATTTATATAATCTTAAAAAGACAAATTAAAGAGAATATTGAATATTGTGCTTCAGATAGGGCAAAGTGGAAAGACTTCTGGATTTGTAATCAAAGGAAGTGGGTTCCAGTGTTGGTCCTAATGCTTAGTCTCCATGTGAACTTGAACAAGTAATTTCATCTCTCCTGGCCTTGGTTTCATCATCTATAAAATGAGCATGTTGGAGTCGATGACTTCTGAAGGCCATTCCAGCTCCAAATGAATGATCCTCCAGACTTAACAAAGTGCTAAAAATGACTGCATTTTTAGAACCTTTTTGTTATTTTTTTAATCCTAGACATGTTTAAATGTTCACTCATATTAGATTTTTTTAAATAGCTAAACAGAACATGAAAAAAATCTCATCTATCCTATGGAGAGGGCTATTTTCTAAATAGGTCAATTATTCTATGCAACGATGTAAATATCAAGAAAAAAACAATCAAAAATTGAAAAATGAAGATTGCAAAATTACTGAGAACAAGTGTGGCTCCAAAGAAGAGATGTGAGAAGACACCTCATCATAGCATTGCATTGGTCGGATTTGTTGAATTTTTTCTCTTCTTTGGATATCAAAATGATCTTACAGTACAGTTCTGAACATGTCATACACATACACACTTCCCCCTGCAAACACTATTTATTAAACTCTAGTGACTCCCCATTTCCTCAAGGATCAAATAAAAAATAACTTATTCAGTTTTCAAACCCCTTTATAAACTGTCCTCTCTCTATTCTATTATCCAATGACACTGGCCTCCTTGTAGTTTTCCCATCTCCTGACTCCAGAGGCATTTTCACTGACCGTCCTTCATGCCTGGAATTCTCTCCTTTTTCATCTATGACTCCAAACCTCCCTGACTTCTCTTCAAGTCTCAGCTTCTGCAAGAAATCCTTCCCCCACCCTCCTTAATTCTAGTGCCTTGCCTTTGAAAATAAATAAATAAATACGTATATATGCATGTATGTGTGTATATATAAATATATGTGTGTGTCTTGTTTGTATATAGTTATTTGCACGCTTCCTCCCTGCCCTTTCACATTAGTGCAGTCCTTTAGAAAAAGGAATTTTTGCTTTTCTTTGTATTCTAAGCACTTAGCACAGTGACTGTCACATGGCAGGCACCTCATAAATGTTTCTTGACTTTACTTTTTCATTTAAAAAATTTTAAAAATTCTTTGTTATAAGAAATGGAGGGGACAGCTAGACAGCACAGTGGATAGAGCACTGGGTCTGGAGTCAGGAAGATCTGAGTCCAAATACGGCCTCAGATACTTACTAGCTATATGACCCTGGGCAAGTCACTAAACTCTGTTTGCCTCAGTTTCCTCATCTGTAAAATGAGTTGGAGAAGGAAATGGCAAACCATTCTAGTATCTCTGCCAAGAAAACCCCAAATGAAAAAAAAATGTAAAAATTAAAAAACAAAAATCAAATGGGGTCATGAAGAGTCAGACATGACTGAAATAACTAAACACTACCACCACCACCACCACAAGAAAAAGCCTTTCTTCTGCTATGCACTTTAACAGTCTTACTTGGTGCAGAATTTTTACTGTTAGCACATCCTTTCTGTTATTTTTTGATCTAATTTCTCTTCTCATGAGGAAGAAACTGCCTTTTCCGCCCTAACCATGAAGCAGAGTGACAGTCCTTTTCCAGCTGAAACCGGCAGGTTCTTCCCCCTTCTCCTCAGGTACTTGGGTACCAGGTGTTTACAGGCTGATTTCCTGTATCTAAGTTCAACACGTCTCCTTACTAAAAGCCACATGTCCCCTGAAAGAGTTGATTTTTCCCCCTCCTCTCTCCCAAGCCTGGCCTCTTCTAGAGAGTTCTTGCTCTTTAAACAACCTTTTCTGTAGAGCCTTTTAACCATATTTATACAAAACACAAAAAGATTTTCAGAAAGGCACATGGTGGTTTATATACTCTTGATAAACAAGCCATGGATCTAAATCTTCATCCTCGAAATGTAGTCATCCTTTGTTGGTGGAGCGTTTCATGATGGCAGTGATCATAACTGCCCCTACCAATATTATCGGTGGCTCATAGTTATGATCTGCGGTCAGTCCTCAAGTTCAGAGCAGATTATGTCCTACAGGTTTGTTTTGGTCCATTGCTTATAACTCAGAACACACTTTTTTTTGGTAGAAATATGGTATGTAGAGATGAGATTCCCAGGCAATCCCAACAAAGCTCATCTATTCATAATCTAGTAGATCTGTAAAGTACTAAGCATAATCCTGTGTTCTGGGTCTTGGAAATGGAAAATCCTGTGGTATAGGAGAGAGAGTTTCCTTCTTCCTTAACAATACTGAGCCAGCTGTAGGCAAAATTTTGAAATTAGTGATGTCTTTAGCAGCCTCCTATTTCCCTTTCTCTCCTATCTCTTAGTGTCCTTTTCTCTAGGTACCTGTAACCTCATGAAACTCTTAGCCTTCTACTTCATTACCCACCCCAAAACCCCCAGGTTTGCCCTGCCCACAAAAAGCTCCATGCTTCAAAATCCCTTCCTCAACCCCCAATTGAAACCTTTCATTTTCTCAACCCATTTCATCTCATCTAAGAATTAGGAGAAAAGCAATCAGAATGAACTAGTTCATAGCTATGTATAAATGAGAGATAGCCCCTTTCTCTTGCAGAAGGATCGAGTGTTTTTTTTAAAGAGTCTGTTTACTTATGTGTGAGATTTCATCTGTGTAGGAAGAAAGAGCTCCCTCTATCCTATGCAGTTTGGCAACTTTTCTGCAATTGGCAGTCTTTGACATTTGCCTTGGGCATGGAGAGGATAAGCTAGTGACTTGCCCAGGTTTACCTTGGTGGTGTATGTCAGAAGCGGAACTCAAACCCAGGTTGTCCTGACTCCACAGTGGCCCCTCTATCCAGTACTCTTTGTTGCTTATTAAATCAAATTGATATAATTTGTGGCAATCCCATGCAGTAGAACAAAGAGAAAAATTTCAGGTCACGTGGGAGCATTTTTTTGGGCAGGTAGGCCACCACTAAGGACAGACGTGCCAGGGGATCTGACAACACCCTTCATAATACCTTGATCCCAACTAAGTTATTTCTGCTTTTCAAAGTTTCCTTCCTTCCCTCAATTCTGATCCCAAATTGAATGAAAATGCCTGCCTTCCCTCTCCTCCCCAAATAGCTCCCAAGACAATGGATGTAGTAATGCAGACTTCATCTGTGCAGGAAAAAGCAGAGGTGGCAATAAGCATGTATGGATCATTTGTAAATTAAGGGTTTGCAACTAGAAGACTTTCTACTTATGTGTGTGAATATATGTATGTGTGTGTATATATATGTATATACATACATATACATGTGTGTACATGTGTGTGTTAGACTTTCTGACATTCGTCTAACAGGCTCAATAGAGAGTCATTGACAATGATATTCCATGGCTTTCCTTTGGTCCTCTCTAACTACTGCCCAAGCTGAATAAGTGAGGCGACTAAGGATCCATGTTCCACAAACATTGAGGAGTTATGGTCTCTTTGGGGCTGGCCGTCAGCATGGGTGCAGATGGTAGCCTTTTACATAGCCGATTATATAATTTTATTTGTGGAGTATCCTCTTGCCCCTAAATAACTCTCTCATGATCTGTAAGAGTACGAGCATCTCCTGACAGTCTAAAATTTCCATCATTATAGTCACTTTCTATGGGTCAGAGAGCAAAGATTGCAGCTATTGTTCTAAATGTTACACTATATAAGTAAAAGAGAAAGTAGAAATCATTGTCAAGCAGCCAAAAAGGTGAGTTATTAAGACAGGTGTTTGTCTAAATAAAACTTTTTTTCCTGGAAAGAGAGTTCCCTATAGCCTTAGCTCATTTGTTTATCAGATCAAGTACCTACAATTGGCAACTTGGACAGTAGAGATGGCCAGAGCCAGATGCCATACAAGATCATTAAATTTCAACTGATATTTGAGACAAACCCTGGGAGTGTAGCAGTGAAGTAAAATGATTCTAGGCCATGGGCAAAGTAATCAGACTATATTCCCAGAAAAGGCAACAAAAGTTTAGACACAGTCTCCATTTTGGCTGAAACCTGACAATTTCTCTTGCCATTCGCTTATTGTTTGAGTAGCTATCCTCAAAAGAGAATCTCTTTTACTTTCCATTGAATATGTTAATAAATAATCAAGAACATAAGAAAAGAGAAGGAAAAAAACCAAAAAAGTTAAAAAGGTGACTCTATGCAAACACAAACAAAATAAAATATGGGCATTTTGACTTTAACATGGCAGTAACCAAATCATTCATGAACATTTCAAAACTTCTTTTCTCTGCATAAAATATGAGTTTATTACTCTTATTGTTGTCTGTAATTATATTGCTGTAGTCAGTATGTCTAGAATTCATTTGATTCTACTCTCTTATCTCTTAACGCTTCATATGACATCCCGTATTTCTTTTCAGTTTTCATATTTCTCATTTCTCATGGCACAATAATATGCTATTGTATTCATGAACCACAATTTGTTCAGCCATTGCTCAATTGTTAACCACCTAGTCTGTTTTGCTTTCACAAACAGTGCTGCTAGGAATATTTTTGCAGCTTGATCTACGCTTCCCCACCTCCATTCCTGACCCACCCAATAGCTTCTTTGGCTATAATTCCAGTATCAGGACCACTGGGGCAAAGGCTATGAACATTTTGGTAACTTTTATTGTATAACGCTACATTACATTTGTAAAGAGTTGAAGCAATTCATAGCACCACTAGCAATATATTAGCATACTTGTTTTTAATTTGTTTCTTGACATTATCCTGAATTGATGGTTAAGGACCAAACGATTTCTGTTGCTCCCTAGTGGTGGTTTGTGCTATTGGTAGTTCATTTCCTGAAAATAAATAAACTTTATTTAACCTGTTGCTGGCCTTGTTTTTTGAAGACACTCAATTTTTTTTCTTTTTCTTCTTCCTCTTCCTTTTCTCCTCCTCTTCTTCTTCTTCTTGTCCTCCTCCTCCTCCTCTTCCTCTTCTTTTTTCTTTTCCTTCTTCTCCTTCTCCTCCTCCTCCACCTCCTCTTCCTTTTTATTCTTCCAACTTATTACATAAATACAATGTTTAAAATTTTTTTCTAAGCAAACTGTTCAGTACTGTCTTTTAGAAAGGTCATCATTCTGAGGCAGCTAGGTGGTGCAGTGGATAGAGCACCAGCCCTGGAGTCAGGAGGACCTGAGTTCAAATCCCACCTCAGACCAAACACTTGACACTTACTAGCTGTGGGACTCTGGGCAAGTAACGTAACCCCAATTGCCTAAAAGATAAAGAAATGTCACAGTTCTGCTATATTTTGTTCGGTCAGAACACATTTAGAGTGTTATATTCAATTACAGGAACCATATTTTATTACAGGCATCGACACATTCGAAGGAAGATAAACAAATGCTGTGAGATCTGAAAACCATGCCATCCAAGAATTCACTGAAGAAGTGGAGATGATTAACCTGGGGAAGAGAAGATAGTTGTTGGGGATCTGATAACCATCTTCAAATGTATAGAAGAGAAATTGAATTTGTTTTGTTCAGACCCAGATAAAATAACCAGGAGAAATGGGCAGACAACATAGAAGGGATGAGTTTTATTCTCTATATAAGGAAAAATTGCCTAATAAGGAAGTTAAAAGATACAGTGGGCTACCTGGGGAGACAATGGGTTCCCCTTCACTTCAAGTGAAGGCTGGATGAGCCCCTTGATGGGAATAGAGCCATAAGTGGAATTTTTCACAAGCAGCAAAAAACACTGATTGGGTGGCTGGAGTGGCACAGAAGATAGTCCACTAACAGATCTAATTGCATCAGAAAAAAGGATGCCCCTAAAATGGTCAGGAGGGAATGAAGATCTCAAAAGAAGGACATTGTGGTAGTGGGATCCCATAGGTGGCTTCTCAGAGCTGACAGAAGACTATGAGGTGAAGCACTGGGACAACGGTCACCAAGAAGAGGAATTACATTTTCCCAAGAAAGAAGCACACCTTCAGCACATCAGCACGTTGGCACACAACTCCATTTATCCTGTGCTCTGGTTGGGGAAATTGCATAAGGGATTCCTGTTCATTACATGGTAGACTGGGTGGTGATGGTAGTACTTCCCAATTCTTAGATTCTATTACTACTTGACTCATCATCCTTTCCTTTAGTTTTGGACACCATTTAACCATGAAGTTCCTGAAGAGCAAACATTCCTTGGTATGTAACCCAAAGATCTAGTATATCATTCTGTACACCCAGGATGCTCAGTGAAAACAGGTCCCACAAATAAGAAAGTATATAGTTTTCTTAAATGTTTGTTGAAAAGCCAACATAAAGGAACCTAAGTCTATTAAGCCTCTAAATCCCATAAAACATACATTTTAAAAACCTTATCCATTTACAATTGACATACTATGAGTTTTCATAACAACAATTTCACTATAAATTATATAGATTTTGTTCCCAAATGAGTCTTACACTGTAAAAGTGTTTTGGCATCTAGTTTCAATAACCGAGAGGAAAGATAAGATACATTTTGTGGCATCTAGAATCTGGTATTTAATCTTGTTTCTAAACTAGATTCTTTGTGGAAATGGAGACATGTGACAAATGGCAATTGTATTCCATCTTAAAATTGAGCATATCAAGCTCGCTTGCTTCAAGATTTTTCTATTTTTGAAAGGTTATTCATTTTTTGCTCTAAGGAAAACATTCAAGTTTTTTTTTATTATTCCCTTATTGTTTCAAGTGATCCAAAATAGTTTTCTTCTGTTATTGATTTTTACATGGAACTCTTCCAGATGTGAGATTGAAGATTTTACTTTAACCTTGCCAACTGACCTTTTCTTTTCACACACTTATGAAATTGCTTTCAACTTCTCAAGACAAGATGTATTGTTAGGGCTTTTATTTTTAGGCTACTTGGAATAAATTCTAAGAATTTATATTTGGAGACATTTCACATTCATCAAATATTCCATATGTACTTAGAGTATGTATATGTATATATGTTTATATACATGTTATATGTACACACATACAAATATTGTTTTGTTTCTATGGCAAATAATGTGTATGTGCATATATATATTATATATATATACACATATTACATGCATACACACATCACTTTTTTAAAAAAATTAAAACAATAGGAATTGGGACCTAAAGTTCTTCACATTCTGGCTCCAACCTAAATTTCCAGATGTATTTCACATCTGGAATATGAATATAATCACAATTCAAAGACAAATGGTAAGAATGTTCCTGGCTAAAAACTTCTAACAAGGACTGATATTCAAAAGGAATTTCTTCCCAATAAATGCTTATTGACTGACTGACTGACAGACTGACTTCCTTCCTCCTCTTAAGAGAGCTTAGTACAGTCAAAGCTGAAACCTTAAATACTTCCTGGAAAATCTGCTCTGGGGATTTAAAATTTAATATAGTTAGTAGTTTTAAAACATTCCCTCTCCTATACTTAGGGTTACTCTCCTATTAATACACAATAATATTTGCTGTAGGTGTTAAGAGTGGGCACGGGGCAGCTAGGTGGCACAATGAATAGAACACTGGCCCTGGAGTCAGGAGGACCTGAGTTCAAATACAGCCTCAGACACTTGACACTTACTAGCTGTGTGACCCTGGGCAAGTCATTTAACCCCATTGCCTAGACAAAAAAAAAAAAAAGAGTTGGCACAAACTTCAAAGTACAGCAATAGAGGAGGACACATGTTAGGGAATGGTGTGGCCAAGACTACTCACTCTTCTTTCACTTCTAGGTTTTTCTTTTTTCTTGAAGTCTTCTCTGCAGCTCGGCTCTAGAATGCCAGGGCTAGTTCTTCCTTAAGTCCAAAGCCAGTTCTCCTCTCTGCGGCCGGAGATTCTACCCCTGAAAGCTATTCCTGGACTCAAGTGACTGTGGCTCTGCATTCATGTCTTGAGAGAGCTTATTAATTTGAAAAGTCTCTGCTCCTTCAATAATGTCTTAAACTTAAGTCTAGCAATCTTTCTACCTTCCTACAGTGCCCTCTCAAGGTCAGAGCTAGGACTTGAACCCACGTCTTCTAGATTTGAATCCAATGCACTTCCCACTATTTTACACGTAATAAACCAATTCTCTATACTTAATGTATAAAGACTGGGTTACCCTGACTTACTGAGGGAGAGGGGAATAAGGGACTTAGAAGGAGGGGATGTTATTACTACAATCAATCTGGAAGGCAGGGAAGGTGAGCTATGAGGATATGAAGGTAGCATATTCTAGCAACAGCCCTAATGAGGATGTTATCCTCTCTTCCATCTTGGGACTGCCTACAGCCAACATAAAAGCTAGGAGAAAGATGTTTAAAAGCTTATGTTTAGAAGTAGACCCACTACGTTAATGCTGCACAGATAATTGTCCTTGGAAGAGGAAGGGAAATGGTTGCATTATTCCTCTTTGACTATGAGAATAGAGATTTGACATTTCTAGGTGACTTCTCTTGTGTGTATCTGTTTCTGTCCCTCGTGTTGAGTACGTCAATATTTAATAAACATTTATTTAGCACTTACTATGTATCAGATGCTCTGTTCAGTGCTGGAGATAGAAATACCAAAAGAAAGATAGCTTTTAATCTCAAGGAGCTTACAGTCAAATGCAAGAAGACAACCCCCCCTTCCACACACACACAGGAAAACTGAAAACGAGGGTGGTCTGAAAAGCAGGTGATGGGGAATATAATACAAACTAATAGAGGTCTTCAGCACAAAAAAGTAATCAGTCAAAAGTTTAGAGATAGTCATGTCCTTGATAAATCCTCTAAACCATTCTCCATGCTCCTATGCCCAGGTTACAAATGTGTACAAAGTCACAGAGCTGGGATCCTTCAAGAGGTTGAAACAAGTGTGATTTTCTAGTAAAACCTCTAATTAGGTGCTAAACTCAATTATTATTTCTATTTGTTGAAGTATCAGAGCCATTAACACCTCATTGAAGTCTATACTTAGGAATTTCAGCAATTGCATCTGGTAATGGGAATTGCCTGAACTGACAAAATTATGATTTAAAAAAAAAAAGTTGCTACAATTCTAGCAACTTGATTTGGAATCCAAAACTAAGAATTTAGACTTAACTTTATCCTTTTTGGCAGAATGGTGCAGGAACATCCAGATTGGTGCAGGAAAATCCCATTAGATAGAGATTCAAGAGAAGTAGCTTCTGGTCTTAGCTCTATACTTGCCTACTTAACTACGGGTGTGATTTTTGGTCCAGTCACTAAGTTCTTTGGGCCTCAGTTTCCTTGCCTGAAAAAAATGATAAGGTAGAATTAGATAATCTGTTAGGCTCATTACAACTTTATGATTCTATGTTTTCTACTTTTATCTAAAGTGTGATATGAAAATATTCAGGAATTTATTGATAGGTATTGTTGCCAACATACTTATCAATACTGAGACATTTTAATTGTGGTTTATTATATGCTCAGCATAGGTTCATAGTATTCAAAAAACCAGTGAGCTATGAATAGAATTTCCAAAACTCTTATATTAGTTACATGAGTAGAAAGGATATAATGGGAATTATATAACTACAGTGGGCAAAGAGAAGGGAAAGGTTTACGTATCCAAATGTAGAATGAGAACCATTTTAGGTGAAATTGTAAATTGATTGGTAAATACCAGGGGAATCTGTTCTGGAATTTGCAACTAGCCAGTGCTCATCTTGAAAAAATAAAGCTGACCTAGAAATTCTTTTATCATTAACCAGCTAATTACCCGGGTTAAATTTTTGGAGGTCTCAGCTAAATTCAAAAAGCTCTGGTGAAATATGTGATCTGCTGTTTCAGGCAAAATGGTGGCTATACCAAAATTCTCCTATGACTAAAACTCTCCTTTATAATTCAAAGATTTTATAAATTCTCTTTTTTGCTCCATTCTCTCTAAATGGCTCTCCCTTTTGACCCCTGAAATCCTTTCATCTTTTTCTTTTTAAAAAAGTTATTTATTTTTTTAATTTTCAACATTCACTTCCACAAGATTTTGAGTTCCAAATTTTCTCCCCATCTCATCCCTCCCCCCACCCCAAGAAGGCATGCATTCTGTATACCCCTTTCCCTAATCTGCCCTCCCTTCTATCTCTCCCCCACTTCTCTTATCCCCTTCCCCTTCAGTTTTCCTTTAGGGTAGGATAGATTTCTATATCCCATTTCCTGTATTTCTCATTTCCCAGTTGCATGTGAAAACAATTTTTTTTTAACTTTTGTTTTTAAAACTTTGGGTTCCAAATTTTCTCCCTTCCTCCCTCCCCACCCACCCTCATTGAAAAGGCAAGTAACTCCATACAGGTTAAACATGTGTAGTCATGCAAAACACTTCCACAGTAGTCATGTGGTGAAAAACTAAGTATACTTCCCTTAATCCTATCCCGCCCTCCATTCATTCTATTCTCTCTTTTGACCCTATCCCTCCTAAAAAGTGTTTGCTTCTAATTACCCCTTCCTCCAATCTGCTCTCCCCTCTATCATCTCCCTGCTCTCTTGTCCCCTTTTCCCCCTACTTTCCTGAAGGGCAAGAGGTTTCCATACCCAAATGAATGTGTATGTTATTTACTCCTTAAATCAAATCTGATGAGAATAAGATTCACTCATTCCCTTTTACCTTCCCCCATTTCTCCTCCACTGTAAAAGCCTTTTCTTGTCTGTTTCATGTGAGATAATTTACCCCATTCTACCTCTCCCTTTCTCCTTTTCCCAGTATAATCCTCTCTCACCCCTTAATTTTATTCTCCAGATATCACCCCTTCATCTTCAACTCATCCTGTGCCCTCTATCTCTGTCTCTCTCTGTCTCTCTCTCTCTCTCTCTCTCTCTATCTATCTATCTACATACACAAAGGTTTCATGAGCTCCAGATATCATCTTTCCATGCAGGGATATAAACATTTCAACCTTAATAAGTCTCTTATGATTTCTCTTTTCCTGTTTACCTCTTCATGTTTCACTTGAGTCTTGTATTTGAGAGTCAAATTTTCTATTCAGCTCTGGTATTTTCATCAAGAATGCTTGAAAGTTCCCTATTTCACTGAATGACCATTTTTCCCCCTGAAGGATTATACTCAGTTTTGCTGGGTAGATGATTCTTGGCTGTAATCTATCTCCTTTGCCCTCTGGAATATTATATTCCATGCCCTATGGTCCCTTAATGTAGAAGCCGCTCAATCTTGTGTTATTCTGATTGTGTTTCCACAATACTTGAATTGTTTCTTTCTGGCTGCTTGCAATATTTTCTTCTTGACCTGGCAACTCTGGAATTTGGCTACAATATCCCTAGGAGTTTTCCTTTGGGGATCTCTTTCAGGAGGAGATCTGTGGATTCTTTCAATTTCTGTTTTGCCCTCTGGTTCTAAAATATCAGGGCAGTTTTCCTTGATCATTTCTTGAAAGATGATGTCTAGGCTCTTTTTTTGATCATGGCTTTCAGATAGTCCAATAATTTTTAAATTCTCTCTCCTGGATCTATTTTCCAGGTCAGTTGTTTTTCCAATGAGTTATTTCACATTGTTTTCTATTTTTTCATTCTTTTGGATTAGTTTTACAGTGCCTTGATTTCTCAAATTGTCACTAGCTTCCAATTGCTCCCTTCTAATTTTTAAGGAAGTATTTTCTTCAGTAAGCTTTTGGACTTCCTTTTCCATTTGGCCAATTTTGTTTTTTAGGGCATTCTTCTCCTCATTGGCTTTTTGGACCCCTTTTGCCATTTGGGTTAGGCTATTTTTAAAGATGTTATTTTCTTCAGTATTTTTTTGGTTCTCCTTTAGCAAGCTGTTGACTTGTTTTTCATGATTTTCTTGCATCACTCTCATTTCTCTTCCCAGTTTTTCCTCTGCTTCTCTTACTTGTTTCTCAAAATCCTTTTTGAGTTCTTCCATGGCCTGGGACTGATTCATATTTTTCTTGGAGGCTTTGAATGTGGGAGCTTTGACTTTGTTGTCTTCTCCTGGTTGTATGTTTTGATCTTTGTTATGAAAGAAAGATTCTATGGTCTGACTTTTTTGGGCCTTTGCTTATTCATGATCCCAGTCAATTACTTTAGTTTTAAACTCTTTGTTCAGGTAGGAGTCTGCTTCCAGTGTGAAGAATGTACTGTTCCAAGCTTCAGGGGTTTTGTGCAGCTATTTTCAGAGATACTTCTAGGGACCTGTAAATTTTCAGTTCTTCCAGGTGGTATGATAAGGGGTGAGGTGTTTACTCCTTTTCTGGACTGTGCTCTGGTCTGTGAGTAACCATAAGCACTCTTTTCTGCCTTGGAACTGTGAGGAGGATTTCCTCTCCACAGCCACTACAAGCTCCACTATGTCAGCTCTCCTCCTTGCCCCAGGACCGCCACCCACAACTGTGACCCAGATCCAAGCATGGGGAAAGCAAAAGATTCCTGCCTCAGCACTGGCAAAGAGATACCTGCAATCGCCCCCTCTGATCAGTCACCCGATTTCCCCTCAGTCTGTGGGCTGGAAGCTCCAGAAGCAGTCACCGCCCTGGGGCCGAGCTTGGGGACTGGACCTGAGACCACCATGCTTCTCTCTCTCTCACCACAGACACAGACTTTTCCCACTGACCTTCTAAGTTGTCTTTAGCGTTTGTGGGTTGAGAAGTGTGGAAACCACCACAGCTGCCTGTGATTGAGTTCTCTGAGGCCTGCTCCAGGTTCACTGAGGCCTGCCTTGACTGCACACCCATGCCAAACTGCATTCCTGTCCCTGCCTGGGGCTATTTACCTTTCTGATCAACCATCCAGGTTGTCTTGGGCTGGAAAAATTGTTTCACTCTGTCTTTTTGTGGGTTCTGCTGCTCTAGAATTTGTTTAGAGTCATTTTATGCAGGTATTTGGAGGGGTTTGGGGGAGAGCTCAAGCAAGTCACTGCTTTTACTCTGCCATCTTGGCTCCGCCCTCCCCCCCATCTTTTTCTTCCTCTTCATTCTCAGTGCTACATCACAATAGTCTCCTGACTAGTCTTGGCTTCTAGTCTTTATGTCCACCTACCATGTTGTACCTTGCCATCACTTTCATCTTCTAAGCTTTGCTTCTGGCTCTCTAGATTCCACCACCATGCTGTAAGGGACAAGGTATCATGCTCCCACAATTTAAGATAACCTCTGACATCTTACAACATCAGCAAAGAAGTTACATTGGTTTAACAAGCTTGCAAAACCTTGAAAGGGCAAGTCAATGAGAAGGGCCCTAATCTTTTAATAGACCCCAAAGTTCTAGAGGACAGAACTGGTTTCAACTGACTCTAAGTAGGGCAAAGGGCACAGGCTTTTGGATGACGAGGGTGGGGGTGGGGCATGTCAAGGGGACATGGAATAAGATTGTAACCTGGAAAGGAATGGACCAATCCAGACCTGGAAGGGAGGAGCTGCGGAGTTTTAACAGTATGAACTTTTTCTTGCTTCTGTAATCAGTGCAATCTCTTCCGAGAGGTTTGCCCGGTTCTCCCAAGAACCCTAGAATAAATGACTCTTCACTCACTTGGAGCTTAGTTTCGTTTTTAACTAGAAGGCTTGATTTCTCTAAGGCCTTATTTCTAACAACGTCTCAGTTGCATGCACCCTGGAACTTCATTCAGTGCTTGTGGCCTTCTTACTATGGAACATCCCTCTACCTCCATTGGGTTGTTGAGTTGAGTTCTCCCATTGTTGAGCTCTTCTTGGAACAGTCATTTTGAGGAAAGGCCCAGCGCCCAGGCCAGCTTCATCACTTTCACAATTCCCCTCCCCCAGCCTCCTCCTCATCCAGGTTTGGCATCTCTTTTATATATTGTCTTTCCCTATTAGACTATGCCCCAAAAGAAGTCTCAATCTGTATAGCCCTTTTGATACAGCAATATTACCAGTAGGTCTAAACCCCAAAGGCCTATACCCATGAGGTTCATGGGATCATAGATTTATCATAAGATCATAGATCAAGGAGTGGGAGGGACCTTTGAGACTGGAATCCACTCAAAGCCCTTTTCTTTCAGATAAGGAAATCTAGGCCTAGGGACACTAAGTGATTTGTCTAAGGTCACAGAGGAAGTAAAGATTTAGCTTTGTTCTAGGTCACCCTTTCCTTCCTCTTTCTATACTCAGTTTTGGTGACTTCAAAACCTCCTGTGACTTTGAGATCAAACTGACAACCCTGATCACGTCACCTCCCTTTTCCTCCAACGGCTTTCTATCACCCCAGGATCAAATATAGAATCTTCTGTTTGGTTTTTAAAGCCCTTTATAACCTGGTTTATTCTTATTTATCCAGTCTTTTTCCCCTTTATTCCCCTCCATACACTACACAATCCATTTTTCTGATCCTAGAACAAGACACTCTATCTTCCCACTTGGGACAACTCCAGGCCTGGAGTTCTCTGCCTGTTGGCTTCCCTGGACTCCTTCAAGTCTCCATGGAAATTTTACAGTCTATAAGAGGCCTTTCCAGGTGTTTCTTAATGCTAGTATCTTCCTGCAGAGTTTACCTATTTTTATCTCCTACATATCTTATCTGTTGTTGTTATCCTTAGAAGAAGACCAGTGTTGATATTTTGACTTGCTCATGAATTGGATTTAAGTGAGGCAGAGTTGCACAGCCTCATTCTCTCTTCCAGAGTCATCAAAGTCCAGTGGCAGGACAAAAGTCAAGATGACTGGAGATGGCCCAGAATGCAGCGGATGACCTTGCCATCTTCCATGTCTGACCAAGCTGTAAATGCTCCACAGTGCCTACTTCAGCTGCCTTTATGGCAGTTGAAATAAATTGTTCTAATCCATTCATTCTTGTCTTTACATGCTTGGAGTGGATACTCTTCTAACTTACTTCCAACTCACTGAGGGGTTTGAAGCCTGCTGGTTACCCTCAACCTGGTTTATCCCATCTGTTGAGACAGTTTTACCAGAATGTGGCTGCTGCACATCTACAGCAATAAGCAAATCTTATATGTACATAGATATTTGCTTACAATCTCCTCCATTAGACTGTGTGATCTGCTTGAGGGCAGGGACATGTTTTGCCTTTCTTTGTATCCCTAGTGCTTTAACCCATAGGAAACACTTAATAAATGCTTATTGATTTAATTTATCGCTATGCAAACGAGTCTGCCAGGAAAGCCCCCACTCCCCATGTTGAATGAAGGGCCAACCTCTGAGGCTGGGAGACTTGGGGGTACCTCCCTGCTCTGACACATCCTGGCTGTGCAACTCCTTAGCTTCTTAGTGTTCTAGGTCAAAAATCTGAATTCTGTTGGCAAAAAGTTACAGAGAAGATGCCAACCTTCATTGGTAGAGGATGTTTGCTCAGCAGGGAGTTCCTTTAACAAGACACTCCATCTTAGCATTTTCTCTAGCTGTCTCTCCTTTTTTTTTCCCCAGTCCTGTCCAACTCTTCATGACCCCTTTTGGGGTTTTCTTGGCAAAGATACTGAAGTGGTTTGCCATTTCCTTCTCTAACTCATCTTACAGATGAGGAAACTGAGGCAAATAGGGTAGAATGACTTGCCCAGGATCACACAACTAGTAAGTGTCTGAGGCTGGATTTGAACTCAGGAAGAACACCAACTGTGTGACCCTTAGCAAATCACTCAACCTGACTCATTTTTCTCATCTCCATGTTTTTGTTTCGTGGAGCCCTTTAACAGTGAAACCTCTGGATCCCTAGAACTCTTTATCCCTAGAACTCTTTAATCCAGTGCCTGACACATAGTTGGCATTTAAATATTTATTGAATGAATGAATGGTTCAGTGGACTTGGAGTCAGAAGTGCTGAGTTCAAATTCTGTTTCATACACTAGCTGTGTGACTACTCTTTCAGCCTTGGTTTTCTGATCTGTAAAATGGGGATAATAATAGTACCCACCTCACTAAATTGTGGGGCTCAATAGAGATCATAGTAAACTGCTTTGCAAACCTTAAAGAGCTATATAAATGCGATTGCTACTATTAGTATCATTTATTCACTCTCACTTGCACTTTGTAAACTACCACAGGAAAGACGCAATGATCCTTAGGGTCAACGCCCAGAGGTAAAGTAAAGATCCTCACAAAGGAACTGAACTGGAGGGAGGCAGGCGGGAAAACCCAGGGGGCGGGGTCACTCTCCTTCTCCCCTCAGGAGCGGTGCGTACCCGATCACGTGTCACTGGCGCGCCGCTCCTCGTCCGTCCCGCTAGCCCCGCCCACCTGCGCGCCTAGACCAGTCTTGCTGTAGCTCCATCTCTCTGGCTGCTTCCGAAGCTGCCTGACGGCAAGCACGGGGCTGGGCTGACTGCCCACGTGGAGCGCGCACGCGCCTCTCACTCCGCAGGGGGCCCTTGAGGGAGCGCACGCGCGTCTCGCCGCTATCGCCTCGCGCCCGGCTTCCGGGGGCCCGAGAAAGTGCACACGCCTCCTGCCTGAGGGGGCTCTGACTGTTGCCGCCAACATGGCCGCCCGCCATCTCGGTAATAATACCCCCGCAGGCCCCCAGCCCGGGGTCCCGATTCTCCACCTTGGGAGCCTTCCCTGGGCAGGGCGGCGGCCGCCTCCAACACCCCCCACCTCCCCACCTGGCCTGGCGGCGCGGGCCCTGGAAGGGGGAGGGGCTGGAGAGCCTGAGAGCCTGGCGGGAGCCTGGGCCGGCCTAGGCCGGGGGGGTGGGGGGGGAAGGGCGCGCTCCTTAACTGGGCCGGGCGTGGGGACCCCGGGCTGCGGGGGGACGAGGCCTAGCCCGGCTCGAGCCGGTCACTGCTCGGCCCCAAGCCGGGGGTCTGTGAGGCGGAGGACCTCGCCTCAGGCCTTGGGGTCCGGCCCTTCCCTCCGGGGCGACCGCGAGCTTGCACATAATTGTGCGCGTACCGTCTGCCCCTTAAGCTGGGAGTGACGGGGTGCCCTGCACACAGCAGGCTCATGCGACATGCCCATTCACTTGGCAGAGTCTGAATTTGGCTCCACATCCAGGGCTTTCTCGAGACACTCCTCTTTAGTCTTCAGATAAAGTTTCCTAGGTTGAGATTGTTCCCCATTCTCTCAGGGGTGGGAAACCTGCCTCTAGGGCACGTGTGGCCTACAAGATCCTTGGGTGTGGCCTTTTGGCTGAGTCCACATCCTTTTTTTTTTTGGTGAGGCAATTGGGGTTAAGTGACTTTCCCAGGGTCTCCCAGCTAGTGTCAAGTGTCTGGTCTGAGGTGGGATTTGAACTCGGGTCCTCCTGACTCCAGGCCTGGTGCTCTATCCACAGAGCCCCATAGCCGCCCCCCAAATCCTTTTAATAAAGGGATTTGTTCTGTGAAGTTTGAATTCAGTCTAAAGGCCACAATTGAGGACCTCGAGGGCTGCATGTGGCCTTGAGGCCGAAGGTTCCCCCACCCCTGTGACTTAGATGCTTTGATGGACAGGACGATTTGTTTTCCCAGAAAAGGCAAGTGGAGGTGATGGGGAGGAATATTTGAAAATAAAAAAGCAAAACAAAACTGCTTTTGTTTCATCAGCCTTGCTTAGTGTCTCTGACAAGACAGGACTGTTGGACTTTGCCAAAAATCTGAATTCCGTTGGTTTGATGCTGGTTGCTTCTGGAGGGACAGCAAAAGCTCTGAGAGATGCTGGTCTCATTGTCAGGTAAGAGAGGGCTTTCTCTGTTGTAACATAAAGTTGGGCCAGAAAGTAATGTAAGGTTGCAAGAGATACAGGACAGAGACTTTGTCTTAATCACCTTCACCTCCAGTTTATCATAGAATGCTTTGTAACTTTTGGTTTGGGAAACTTTGGGGTATATGTAAGCGGGTGAAATCCTAGGGAATTGACTGAGGCAGGTGGAAGTAAAGTGACTTTGATAAACTTTGACAAACCCTCAAGCCACATAAGAACCTAAAGCTTCCAGACTGTTTGTTAGTAGAGTCTTTTCAAGGCCGTACGGTCTGCATGGAATGGTGGCGGATAATAAGAATGTTAACTTCTCAATTCACCATGTATTTAAGTGACAGGTAAGTGCCAAGTACTTTGTGAGTTTCTAGGGGATAAAAAACGAGAAAAACCAAAACATATTCTGCCCTCAAAGAGAGCTTACCTTGTAATAGGAGAAAGCTAAGAGCACAGATAAACAAATACAGATTATATACAAAGTAAATGCAAGTACTTAGCACAGTACTTCTTTTAATAAATGCTTGTTAACTGACTGACAAAATAATTTGGGGGGAATTGGAGTAGGGATGCACTGACAATGGGGCAATCAGGAAAGACTTCTTGTGGGATGGCCTATAGGGTGTTCAAGCCCAACATTTGCAAAATTACTCATTAACTTTCCCCATAAACCTACTCTTTTCCTGAAATTTCTGTTTAGGGCACCACCATCCTGTTCACAGCCTCACTGTCATCTTGCACACTTCATTGTCTATAACCTTACACATCCAGTCATTTGGGAAATCTTGTTGTTTCTACCTTCGTCAGATCTCCGTGCTTCTGACACTCCTTTACTCATATTTACCACTATATACTTCAGGCCCTCACTGCACCTCTCCTGAATAAAGGCAATAACCTAATTGATCTTCCTTCCTTAGGTCTCCTTTCCAGTCTACCCTCTACACAGTTGCCCAAGTGCTTGTAGTGCAGGTCTCACCAAGTCATGTAATTCTGTTGGCTCCCAGTTACCTCTAGGATCAAATATAAACTCCATTTAAAGCCCTTTACATCCTCCTCCCTTTGAAACCTTATGCATTACTCCCCTTCCCAATTCCCCTTCTGGTTTATTCAAATTGCCCTTTCTTCTGTTGCTTCCGCATGATGCTTCATCTTTGGACTTCTTCTCTCCCATGCCTGAGATACCTTCCTTCCTCACTTCTACTTTTTGAAATCCCTCTTTTCTCAAAAAATTAACTGCTCTGTATGTGTTGTCTCTTTGGGCAGAATGTGAGCTGCTTGATGGCAGGAACTCTTTCATTTCTGCCTTTTTACCCTCATTGTCCAGCATATGGTAGATGCTTCACTGGGGCTATTTGATTGAAAAAGCTGCGCCATTGGAAAGAGAGAAGATGTGGGAGATGGAATGATGTGTAGGGGAACAACAGAAGGCCAGTTTAGCTGAAAAGACCACGAAAGCAGAGTGATGAGTCTGGAAAGAATGGCTGCAGCCATGTGGAGTTTATCCTAAAGATAGTTGAGGCCACTTGAGCTTCTTAAGTAAAAGATGACGTGATCACCTGTGTTTTAAGTGGTAGAGTATTTGAACAAAGGCACCAGTTAAAGTCAGTCAAAATTTCTAGAAAGTAAAGAAAACAAGGATTCTGAAGCTCTGCAGTAAAACTTTCTGGATTTGGGTAGAAATGTCTTTTGGTAAATTACACACACAAAAACTAAATAAGCAGACAGAAAAGCCCGTTAATTAAGAACAAGATTACAAAGAATGTACTTGATAAGGATTTTTTTTTTTTTTTTTAGTTTTAGGTATAGAAACTCCCTGAAGATTCTAAAGCCAATTACTTAAGCAAGAGTTCCATATGTATCAGGGCTCTTATTAAATTTCCTTATCAAATCTGATTAGAAGTATAGAAGAAAGTAAAACAAGATACTTTGCTTAAAATAATGTGAATAGCTTCAGCAAAATTGCTGGCTACAGAATAAGCCCATAAAAATCAAAAGCATTTCACGCAATAATAGAAAAATAAATCTCATTTAAACTAAGTACAAAATGGATATCTGAGGCTACACACTCTTTGCTTATCTAGATTTAACGAAAAATGCTCCTTAAAGAAATTAAGAACAACTTAAAATAGCTGGAGGAATATTAAGTGCTCATGGTGGGGCTGTCAGTATAATGACAATACTACCAAAGTTAATTTACCTTTCTAATGCTATTCCAACCAAATTGTCGAAAGAATATTTTATGGAGCCAGATCTAGAATATCAAAGAACATAATGGAAAAAAGGGTAGGAAGGATTAGAGGATAGCACTTTTACACTTTAAACTGTATTAAAGAGCACTGGTTATCAAAAACATTTGGTACTGTTGTAAAAAAATAGGAAAGTAGATAGAGGAACTCAGTAATCCAGTGTTTGATAAATCTGAAAATTTAAATTACCTAGGGAGGATCTCCCTTTTTGGTTAAAAAGAAAAAAACCCAAAAATATATAATGTAGATTTAGACCAGTCTTAACTCCTGTTCCACAATAAAATCAAAATGAATGTGATCTGAATAATAAAAGATTACTGTATACCATAAAAAAGTGAGAACAGATCTTATACCTGTGCATCTATGGATAGGATATGAATTCCTAATTCCACCAAGGGATAGAAACAGTTATAAAAGATAAGAATATAATTTTGATTAAATGAAATTTCAAAAATTTCAGAAAAAAGAAGAATGCTTCTAGTGTCTGACTGGGAAAAGATATTTGTATCAAATATTTCTGAAAAGGGTTTGTTATCCAAGATAAAGAGAACAAAGGATATGAACAAACTGTTTTCAAAAAGAGGAAGTGCAAACTATTAAAAGCTACATGAAAGAATGTTCGAAATCGTTAATAATGATTAGGTTTCACTCACATCCAACAAGTTGGCATATATGACCAATGATGGGAATAATCAGAGTTTGTGGGAAGATAGATACGCTGGTGTATTGTTGATGGTTTCAGCCCTCTTTGGAAAACAGTTTGGAATTAGTTAAATTAAGTGATTCAAAGATCCATAATGTTTGGTCCAGAGATTTGAGTGGTAGCTGTAAACTCTAAGGAGGTCAGTTGCCAATCAAAGACTCTTTCCACACCAAAGTATTAAATAGAAACCCTTGGTGGTAACAAAGAACTGGAAACAAAGTACATATGCTTCAATTTTGTGGTATATGAATGTAATTGGATGTTACTATGCTATAAGAAAGGATGAACATGATTTATACAGAGAAACATGGAGAGACTTAGGTGAACTGATACAAAGTGAAGTAAGCAGAACCAGGGGAAAAAATATACAACAGGACTACAACAATGTAAGTGGAAATAACCACGAAACAATTGAAAGTAAATATAGTAAAGAACAAGATTGGCTCCAAGGAAGAAATAGGAGAAAACATACCCTATAGTGCAAGGGTGGGGAAGGGATCTACAGGTATAAAACAGTATATATAATATCAGGGTTTTTTTTCAGTGTATTGTTAAGTTTTGCTCAAATTTTTCTTCTTCTTAAAAAAAGTTCTGTGCTATAAGAGGTAGCTCTACAAGGGCAGAAGGGAAGGAGATCTGGAGAAGTCTAGGAGATGTGAAAACAGTAGCTATCAATAAAAACTTGTTTTAAAAATGTGTTTATTTGTATAATTGCCCATGGTGAAGCTTAAATATGCTTGTGAACCTATCAATTGTATAATTCGTTGAATAAAATCCATTGTATTGTTCTTTTTACTTCTTTCTAGGGATGTTTCTGAACTGACAGGATTCCCAGAAATGTTAGGAGGACGTGTGAAAACGCTTCATCCTGCAGTACATGCTGGTAAGAACTTGCTTGGTGTACTTACAACTTGAAATGTGTAAGAATGGTTTTCTAGAAAAGTCTTGAATGGCTTACTTAAAAGCATTCGTGAATAGAAGGAATGGAGTCATCCTCAACTCCTGCCTCTCTCTCACTTCTTATTTATTCTTAGTACTTCTTACTTACTTAAGAACATTTCTTGCTTCCTTTCCCTTCCCGTCACTCTACTCATAAGACCACTTTCCTACTGGAAGCCCTCATCACTGCAGTAGCCTCCTAATTGGTATCCTGTCACCCAGTCGCTCCTCTTTCACATTACTGCAAAATTGATATTCTTAAAACACAGGTCTGACTGTCATTCTGTTGTTGAAGAAGCTTCATTGACTTCTGTTGACTTTGGGATAAAATACAAGTTACTAACTTGCCATTTAAAGCTTTTCATAGAATGTTTCCTTGCCTTCCTTTCTAGTCTTATTTCACATCTCTCCATCTGATGCTTAACTGGACTACTTCCTTTTCTTTCATTTCTTGCCTCCCATATTTTGCACAATCCTGGAATACAAGTCTGGTGCCACCTCTTCCTATGATAAGCCTTTGGAGTGCCCAGTGAAAACCAATATTGAGGAAGAATGACAGGACCCTAGAAGCTACCAGAATGTATTTATCTTGCCTACTTTCTATGACCTAATTCTGTATTTCCTTCCTCCATCGCACCCCTGATGAGGGCCAATTGCTGTAGTAGACCAGTGCTACCAAGCTTTTCTTCCTCTCTGCACACCCTTATGTTTAGGGCTTCACTGTGACTCGATTTGGACATATAGTCCTATCAGGAATCACTTACAGATTTGTAACTTGAGCCAATAAGATTACATTTCCTACCATCTATCCCCCCTTGCTTTGATTGTGACTAAATATTGAGGAGTAGAGGGAGTGATAAAAATGATTTGTTGAGGACTTATGAAAAGTGATTAAATACTGTGAAACTTTTTTTTTTTAAAGAGGGCAAAACTGTGAAGTAATTTTTTGTTAATTTTATTTTTTAACTTCTCTCTAACTTTGATAAATCAGGAATCTTGGCTCGTAATTCTCCAGAAGATCAAGCTGACATGGCCAGACTTGATTTCAGTCTTATAAGGTAATCTTTTAAGTCATTATTAATTTCACAAGATCAGCTAGAGAAATGATGAATATGAACAGGCCCCTTTCTCATAAAATTCTAGAACTCAGTTGCTATTGCTTTTCTGTATCTTGTTTAGTGATCACTTAAACATATGTTTATGTGTGTATACATACTATATAACATTTTGCTATTGTGGGTAATCTAGATTAGAAACTAGAAATCAAAGAATTTACAATTGCCCGAGAGATAATTTTGATTTATCATTTTATTACTATCTGAACTGACATTTAATTTTAAAACAGTTTATTGATGAATTTCATTTTGACAAAACGTTCTTTGAATAAGCATCCTTACATTCCCTAAATAACAGTATTTTTGATTAAAGGAAGAATTATGTCCTTGAACTTTGACAGTATAGAAGGATTGATGACTCCTTGGCCTCAGTTTTGTTGCCTCTCTGTGTTTAACTTCATTTATGTTGTTGAATGTTTAACTTCATTTATGTTGTTGAAATAATGGTGCTATTCTTCTTTTTACCCTGCTTTCTTCCAATGCAAGTTTTCCTGTACCTCTGTTAATTCGTACTTGGCATTTCATATGGTACAATATTATTTATATGCCACAACGGAATTAGCCGTGCCTCAGTTGAACATCTGTTTTTGTTTACCAGTTTTCATTATCTGAAGTAGTGTTGTTAGAGACATTTTTGTGTCATTTTTCTTGCTGTTGGTATCCTGCACATAGCTGCTGGATTGATGTGACTAAAGCATAGGCCATGTCAGCTTCTCAAGAAGCTTCACTGACTCCATCTTGTCTCTAAAATCCAAGCCATGCACCTCTCAATTCAGAGGCCTTTATACTTTGATTCCTTGCCTGCCTTTCCATCCATATTCACCCTTAGCCAAATTGATCCACTTCGTTTTCCTTTGTTTTTGGCCTCCTGTGATTTGTGCAGTCTTGGAATACAGGTCTTTGCCTTAGTTTCTTTCAGGGCTACATTCAGGTGTTGCCATCTGTGAAGGGAAGTGGTGCATAGTGAACCAACTCTTGCTTTTTTATATGTTGCATCCAAATTGTTTTTTGAAAAGGTTGAACCAATTGACAGTAACATTAGCAGCCAATTAACACTTGTTTTTTCTGTACCCCTTCCAAAATTAAACTTTGTCATCTTTTAGCGCTTTTACTTGTTTGCTAGTATGTGGTGAACTCAGGAGTGCTTTAATTCGCAATTTTTTGATCATTAAATTATTTTGAACATTTTTTCCCTAGTAGTTATTGACAACTTCATGTCATTTGACCATTTGTCCTTTGAGGGATAACTTTTAATCTCATATATTTTATGACCCTGTAAATTTTGAATACCAGATTTTTCATAGGCCTGTGCAAAGATTTCCCCCTCCCCCAATGCAACTTTTTTTTTTTGGCAGGATTGATTCTTATGTGTGAAAGATTTTTGATTTTGCATGATCAAGATTACTACTTTGTCTTTTATAATTTCTTCTATCTCATATCTAATTATGAATTGTCCTTTCCATAATTGTGAAAATTATTACCTTTTCTCCTAGTTTTATTAGACCGTTATTTGCACACTTGGAATTTATTGCCATATAAACTAGAATATTATAAATGTAGCTTGAAGGGAACTTAGGAGTCATCTAGTCTCCCAACCCCCTTATTTCATGGCAGGGGTTTGGGGAGTAAAGGAGGAACTGAGGGACCTGGCCAGGGTTATTTGGGTGGTATAAAAGTGGCAGACATAGTGTCCAGCTCCAAGTGCATTGACTAGTCCAGTATTCTTTATCGTGGATCACGCTGGCTAAACCCAAGCCACTGAAATAACAAGAAAAATTTTTTGATGCTTTTTTTTTCTTTATTTTCTCACTTTATTTGTTTTTGTCCTTATCCCCTCAGGCGTTCATATTTTGGGAGGGAATAAACTGTAGCATGTAAAGCACTTAATGATAGTATTTATGTGGCTCTTTAATGTTTGCAGAGCACTTGCCATGTTAGCTTTTTTTTATCTTCACAGCAGCTCTGGGAGATGGGTGCTAATTATTACCCTTATTTTTCATATGTTAAAATTGAGGCTGGGAAAGATTAAGTGATCTGCTCAGGGTCATGCATCTAGTCAGTGTCTGAGGCAGAACTTGATTCCAAGTCCAGCCCTCTTGGTTTTCTGTGCTCAGATGCTCCTCAAGACAGTCATAGGTAGGAATTTTTTGGGAATGGAAATGAGAATTTGGGATATAGGGCAAGTCCTCCCAGCTTGCTCTTTTCCACAGCACCAAATTTGGTTCTGTAAGAGGCAATAGCATTAAATGATTATGTCACCCCTAGAAAACCTCAGGGGTTTGTCTATGGACAAAAGCAGCTATTAGGATATTAGCCCCTTGTCCATTTTGGGTGTATTTGAACTCTTGGGCTCATAGGTTAAACACTGAGGAGACTGAGGCCTAGAAACTAAGGGATTTGTTCGAAGTCGCATAGGAATTGAACCTCAGTCCTCTTGATTCTAAATCCAGCATTCTTCTATTGCACCGTGCAGAAATTCGATCAGGTCTAAAAAGGCACATAGACTGAGTCTAAAAAGGTAGAACTCATGGCAAATTATACCAAATACTTTATTATTTCTGATTTTAGTCTATTCAATCTATTTATGTTGATTACTTTCATTTTTTAAATATTGTAATGCTTTTTGTAGTTTATGAGAAATTTGAAAATTTCTGTTTTTAGTGAATTTTAATTTTCTTTCACCTTCAGAGTTGTTGTTTGTAATCTATATCCCTTCGTGAAGACTGTGGCTTCTCCAAATGTCACAGTTGAGGAAGCTGTTGAACAAATTGATATTGGTAAGTTGAGAAGGATTTTTGGTAGAGCATATAATGAGGATAGTTAGGAGTTTTGATTTTGACATTCATTATTATTGAATAAAGTTAACTGTTCTCTGCCTAAGTCTGTTCTTGTAGAAATTGTAAAGAGTGTTCTAATTCTTGAGTTTTTAATGAATAGGTTTTTTTAAAAAATAAGATCTGGTCTTCATCCCAAGACATGAAATGGAAATACATCATTTAAATGACTTGAGATATTATTTATTTTGAAAAGAAGATGATTTTATGGGTAAGTAAAATTAAGTTTTGATACTTTATTGCAGGTGGAGTAACCTTACTTAGAGCTGCTGCAAAAAACCATGCTCGAGTGACAGTAGTGTGTGAACCAGGAGATTATGAAATGGTATCGACTGAGATGCTAAATTCTGATACTAAAGATACTGTTATGGAGACTCGACGGCAGCTAGCATTAAAGGTAGGAAAGCACTTTAAAAAGCTTTTTGGGGGCAGCTAGGTGACTCAGTGGATAGAGCACTGGCCCTGAAGTTAGGAGGACTTGAATTCAAATCTGGCCTCCGACCAAACGCTTGACACTTACTAGCTGTGTGACCCTGGGAAAGTCATTTAACCCCAATTGCCTAAAAATTTAAAAAAAAAGCTTTTTGAAAAATAAAGTGTTGTATTATTATTTAAATATCTATTGTATTGTTTGTAGGCCTTTACTCATACTGCTCAGTATGATCAAGCAATATCAGATTATTTCAGGAAGGAATATAGTAAAGGAATATCTCAGATTCCTTTAAGGTATGGAATGAACCCTCACCAAAGCTGTGCACAGTTATATACAGTGAAGTCCAGACTTCCTCTTACAGGTAAAGTTGTAATTTTGTGTTTGTCCAGTCTAGTTTCTCTGTATACAAAAATATCTGAAGTTGTTTTATTTTTTTAAACAAGAATGTTTTGGTTTTAGAGTAGTGTTTTATGAGAAGCCCAAGAATTTTTCATTCATGAGTTTTCTTTTTTTTAAAGTAAGATTTTATTAATATCTTCGTTTTCTTATGTCACCATAATGTCCCTCAGTATCTTTCTCCCAGAGGGAATAAGTAATATTTTATAAAGTCCAAAAAAAAAAGTCAGTGTAATTTATCAATGTATTGAAAAACTGATAATTTGTACCGTGTGCAATAGTTGTGGTCCTCTTCCCTCAACAAAGGGGAGGGGTGGGAGTATCTTGTCAAATCTCTTCTTTCAAGCCATTTTGCAACATTTGCTTTTAGGTTTTTTTGGTGATTCTTTTAATTTACATTGCTGTAGTTATTAGGTCTCTTGTTTTCTTGGCTCTGCTTACTTCACTCTGTATCAGTTTATGTAAATCTTTCCATGCTTCTCTGTATTCATTGCATTTGTGATTTCTCACAGCATAGTAATATTCCATTAAATCCATGTACCACAATTTATTTAGCCATTCCCCAAATTGGTAGGTATCTACTATTTCCAAAGAATTAGAAATATCAACATTACACTTAAATGGTCCAAATGACCAATCTCTTAGTCTTTGTTTTTGTGGCTCCATTTTTCCCTTATGATGAGTAAAGTTTTTTCAGAGAGAATAGTGAATTTGTAGTTTTATTTTTTCTTTTCAAATATTTAAAATTTTTCATTTCTCATATCACTGTCACTTCCAGTGTCTCTTTCATTTCTCCCCAGTAGAACCATCCAGTATAAAAAGTATAGTCAAGCAAAACAAAACAGATTAGCTGTGTTTGAAAGCTTGTGCTTTGTTCCACATTTGTAGTGTACTGGCTCAGTGGCATCATTCACTTTTAGTCCTCTGAAGTCACAACTGGCTACTACCTTTGTTTCACTATTTGCTTTTATGCCATTGTAGTCGTTGTAAATTTTTATTTCATTCTGCATCAGTTCATATGAATCTTTCCTAGTTTCTCTGAATTCTTAGTAGTTGTAATTTCTTATATTGCAGCAATATTCCATTACGTTGATATGCCACAGTTTTTTCAGCCATTCCCATGGATACTCAACTTTTCCAGTTTTTTGCTATTTGAAAAAGTGCCTAAGTATTTTCATGTGTATGAGATCTTTTTTCTCTGTTTGGGGTATTTGCTTAGCTGTGATTGCATTATTTTGATTCCTTATTGGCTTTGCTATTCTTTTCATGGCTTAGAGATAAGTGTAAAATTTAATCTAATTAAAATATAGTAAGATTCTTCAGTTTTCTTGTTTAGTATATCGATGCATTTAGAGCCCCCCCTTCACACACACACACACTCACTCTCATACTCTCTCTCTATATGTAATATACACTCCTCCCTCCATATATACTAAATACTTAGCATATATGAGCATATAGCCAAAAAATATTTTAAAATATCAAATACAGAATCCCATCTCAAGGAAAAGCAAGCTAATTGTGCCATGACTAGAAATCAGTTCACTTGGGAGAAGCTTCGCTAACAAAAAAGAAGACAAGGTATTCTGGAAAAGGGCTGCCTAGGAAAAATGTCTGTTTTAAGTTTATGACAATAGAATTTGGAAATGCAACTTTCTTAATAAATTCTAAATTTGGAATTCATGGGTTTGTGTTAAATCAAAGAAAAGTTGAGTAGAGAACAGTTAATTTCCAATTATCTACAACTGTGTAACAAATATTCATCCTCATTTAATATTTCTCACTGTGACCTGGTTTGTGCTGCTCCTAGTGTACTGCATATAATCTAGAGTGCATTTAATGAAAAACTATATTTACTAATATGTAATACTTCTCTTCCCCTGCCTCTCCCTCAAATTAAATTCTAGCACACTGTAAATCTCTTCCTTCCTGCCCCCACCCCCAAATTATTGGTAGTTGTATTTGGTCTAATTCAGATTGTCAGATATATGCTTATAATCACTGTGTTCTTCAAAGATTACCCCCTTTACTTGATGTGGATTAGAACTCAGGTGACTTCAGTGTTGGCCCTTAGTTGCTATGGACAAAACAATTCATCACACTAATGATGATGAATTTCTCCAATTTTAGGTAGACCAGTCCTCAGATAGCAGAAACTTTTACATATGTATATGCATAATGTGTCACTGATATAGTACTCAGAGGCTTTCCAGCTTCTTGGTAGGATGTGCCATTGCTTGGGTTATATTGTACTGGTACAGACTGAGAATGCAGAATGCCTCCATGGATGATGAATCCCTGGGGTAGTACTTGAGTGGAAGATTGGAAAAGTAAATTGTGGAAATCAGTTTTTCTATCCATGTGTTATATTTTCAACATTTTTTCCTCATTAGCCCTTGGGTGTTGGAATTAAGGGTGTTTCTACATGACCTCTGGAAATTTGCCTTGGCAGGTGTCGTCATTAGTTGGAAGAAAAATGTATCTTAAGTGCTTCAGTATTTGAATATTAGACTAATTTAGAAGAAAACAAATAAAAACTCATAACCTTTTATATAAACTAAAAGTTCTATTCTGTGTTTAATTTGTCCAGATGTTTATATAAGTAGTGACTTTAACCTTTTTTATTCTTTTGCTTCTACCAGTATTATATGGGGGACACGTTAGTATTTTACAGTCATTGCTTTCTTTTGAAAGTGAAAAAGGAAAGCATTCATCCTAATTCTGTTGATCTTGATTTATAAATTTACTCATCCATCTATATTTGGAAAAATCAACAGAAAGTATCATTTTTTTTTTCAGTAATATCCAACCTTTTATTTCCCTAATTGTTATTTTGGTTCTATATAAGTTTACATGTTTATCTTTGAGCTATTTATTCTTTTCTTTCAGCACCATTGTGTTCTTTAAATCTTTAATCTACTGTATTTCTTCATATAATGTGCTTATAGCCATCACCTTTCCCAGTTATTACATCTTATACTACTTACCTTAAAATTGAGAAAGAAAGAAAATGTATTTGAAGAGAATTTTCTTGGGGGGGGGAAGAGTTGGGTCTTGTTTTTATCTCAGTAAGACTAAAAATCCTACTTTTCAAGTTTGGCATTGATTTGAGAATTAAACAACCTCAAATAACTCATTATTCTTAACTACATTTTAAATGGTTATCTGTGACAATTTAAATTCTCATTAGCTAAGGCATAGTCTAGGAATATTAACTATGCAGTCTTTTTGGGCAGCATTATACATTTCTTCCCTACCTCTCCATTTAGTAGTAAAATAGCTTTGAAAAGAAAGGGTACTATTATGTGAGTGAATATCCTTTTCCTTGTTGGTTTTGCATATTAAGTATCCTTTGTTGTTGTCATTTTTAATTAGGCAAAATGACCTGCAATTTATTTGTAAGCTCAGTAGTATGTTCTCTTGTTAAAGTAATAACTGGGCGATGTTTTAGTATAGCTTAACTTCCCATAACAAAATTATTTTTATATATATTTGTGTGTGTGCGTGTGTACACACCCAGTAAGGAAGAAGGCATTAAAAGAATATGCTCTCCATTTGAACTTTGTGGTCTAATGTTTTAAATATGTCTTTATGTCTCATATGCAGTTGTGAATGGATCCCCTGGGTTTATAAACCTGTGTGATGCCTTGAATGCTTGGCAGCTAGTAAAAGAACTCAGAGAAGCTCTAGGCATTCCAGCAGCTACCTCCTTCAAGCATGTCAGTCCAGCAGGTAACATATTATGTTTTTAGCCAAAAATTTTTACCCCAGAGATGCTCAAAGTGTCTCATTCTTATTTTAGTTTCTGTCTTTAACATCTTGAGTACTTAACAGCTATTAAGGTCTGTGAGGCCTGAAGCCATCTTTGCCACATCTTGGTTATTTATGTGGTGATTTTTGTCCTGAGTGGTACAGCGCATTTCCCTTATCATCAGATTTACTGTTAAAGTGCCTCTATGACATAGAAAGGGCAGGTGACATGACTATCTTTTAGATCAGGACCCAAGACAGGAAGTTGAGATGAGATAAAACTGAAGTCATAGCAGTTTATTGGAAGCTAAATTTATGTTCTGTATTTTTAGAATGACTGAAAATTCACATGTCATAAAACAAATTGTTAAGAATATGATAGAGAAGGAAAACCTGACCTATAGTAGGATAAATGTGGAACCAAGTGACAGATAGACTGAAAAGGAACCCATGCCCTGGTATTTCACACAGGTTTCCTTCTCACCATCCAGAGTCAGCTTGTCAAAAATAAAGACATAGTGGAAGGAGATGACCTCACCTTTTTATTATGTACAAAACACAGCTAGAGTCTAATGGGAGCACTGTGTTCCTCAGAGGTTAGGAAGGGGAGGTGCCTCAATGAGAGATGATTATTTACTACTTACTGAGAAAACTAAAAGGTGCCCAGGAGAATATATGGCAGTGGGTTTATTTGTCCCTGTAGCCCAGGGATCACAGCTAATCATTTCTTTAGCACCCAGCCTAAACCCACTAAAACTGCTATTGTTTAGTTCTCCCTTCCTGTTCACGTACAGGTCAGCTGGTGCCTTTTCACTCGGTCTAAACCGTGTGTAGGCCTGAGTATGAATGTTTAGATTTTGTAATGCTGAGTTGAATTTTTGAACGGTTTTATGCTTTTGTTCACCAGGTGCTGCTGTTGGAGTACCACTTAGTGAGGAAGAGGCTAAAGTTTGCATGGTTCATGATCTCTACAAGAGCCTTACTCCATTGTCAACTGCTTATGCAAGAGCAAGAGGTAGAAGGATGATAACTCTGGAAAGGAGAAGTCCTATTTATCTTGGATAGTAGTGTGATAAGAAATTGAGGGTGCCTTCTTAGAAAATACTATTTCAGCATATTACTTTTAAGTTTTTCAGGCACATCTAAATATATTGTTTGCTTGAATGTCATTTGGAGATTTCTTTTCAAGCCTTATGTTAAGGTCTTGATGAAGCAGCATGGTGCAATAGAAAAACTGTTGGCTATGGGCTGTGGAGTCAGAGGACTTTACTGCCTATGTGACTTTGGGCAAGGTACTAACCTTTCTGGGTTTTACTTTCTTCCACTGTTAAAAAGGAGAGGAGTTAGATTATGTATTTTATAATCTAGATCTAAGTATCTGTTTATAAATCTAAATGTCTGTTCTTATGTGATCTTGGAACTTATCATTTGGTTAATCACCCATTTACAATCTCACTCTTCGGGAATCTTACAGTCCATTGTAATGGTTTATTTATGTCCTTTTTATAGAATTAACTGATGTTAGATGGGGAAATGCCTTTATATTCTGTTTTAGTAACTTTTAAGTACTTTTTGTGGAATGCTTTTTTGAGGGTTTTGAATAATTTGAAAAACAATCTTTTATGAGGTTTGGATAGGGGAATGGAATGGTCAGTCATTGGTTGCTTCACTAATGATTTGTGTTATACGGAGTCTGCTGGACTTGACTAGGAGGGGAAGTGAGATGGTGGACACAGATGAGTAGAAGTTGAAAAGGATAAGATTAGCCAAGAGAGTACTAAGAAGAGTGAATCAAAGAGCGTGAATGAATGAAAAGGTAACCATGTTTTAAAGGGTCCTGGAGCAGAATGAGAAGTTTGTCTTTTGTGCTATAGGCAAGACAGAAGAATGTGAAGGATGGAGTATAGAAGATCTTGGAAGGAGACCAGTGAGAAAGCTCTTAGAATAGTCAGACAGGGAGTGGAGAGGGAAGAATGGATGTAAGCAGGGTTGTGGAGGTAGAATCACCGACATGGCAGATAGTAGATCACAGGAGCACACAATTTGAATTGGAAGTAACACTCATGGTCATATCCAACCCCCTCACTTTACACTTGAGGAAACTGAGGCCCAGCAAGATTACATGGTTTCATCAAGGTCAGAGACACTTAAGTGGCAGAGCCTGGATTCAGATCTAGAAATTATAGATGATTGTGCAGTATGAAATGGTGGTGACTAGGATTATGATGTTGCCATCAGTAGAGATTGGTTAATAAGAAGAGGGATCAGTTTTAGGGATTTACGTTACGAATATGAGCTTTGGATTTGGGGAGAATTCTTCCTCCCCAAATGATAATTTTATAATTCTTTATTATTCTTATTTTGATTCAAAGAACTTGTATTTTCATATTACCAATAGACTTTGTGCCGAAGCAGCATAGGATAGCTTTTAGGATAGCTTTGTAAGTATAGCGTAGCATAGCTTTTAGTATTTTGAAAATGATATCATTTTGTGTTTTATTTCCAGGATCTGATAGAATGTCATCATTTGGTGACTTTATTGCTGTATCTGATGTTTGTGATGTCACTACTGCTAAAATCATCTCCAGAGAGGTTAGTAAAAGCTTTTGGTCATTTCTTCAATAGTATTGGCATATCTTTTTAAAAATAAAATATTCAAAACTGTCTCCTAGAAATTTTACTCAAAGAAAACACACACACACACACACACACACACACACACACACACACACACACACACAACTCTTCTACTATTTACAAATCAGTGATATGTTTTGCCATTTAGTATTTTCCATCACTACCAAAACTTGCTTACTGAATTTTTATGAAGTTAAGATTTATGCTATAAATTAATGGGTACCTTGCAGAAAGGTAAATTTGTTTTCCAGAATTATCAAATTCATTAATAGTTTTGAAAAATTACTAATGAATCATTTCCAGTGTTAATAGTAATTTAAAAAACTTTCATAGGTTGATTTTTCTTAGACTGAATGTATGTTAACCACAGAACTATTTAATAAGTTAGACTTAAATACAAAGTAGCTCTTCATAGTAATCAAACATGTTTGAGAGACAGACCAGTAACAGTCAAAAAACACTTACTAAGTATCTGTTATGTGCCAAGTACTGTGTTAAGTGCTAAAATAGAAAGAACCTTATAAAACACCTAAGATTATTAAGAGCTTCAAAATCCAAACAGGAGTTGATATTTTATTTTGGAGGTTATAGGAGGCCATAGGAATTTATAGAGTAGGAAGAGGGACATGATCAGATCTACAGTATAGAAGAAAATCATTCTGGCAGCTGAGTAGAGGATGGATTGGAATGGGGATAGACTTGAGAAAGATGAGCAGTTAGAGAGCTGTTATTGCATAGTGCCTGGCACACAGTGGGCTCTTAATAAATGTTTATTGAATTTAATAATCCTTACAAGAAGTGATGAGGACCTGAATTCAGTGGTGACTGTGAATACAGACAAGGGCACATATGTAAAAGATAACTGTGTACATAGAAACAAGATTTGTCAGTGGACTGGATAGATGGGATGAATGAAAGTGAAGACTCAAAGATTGAAATTTAAGCCTAGGTGACTGAGAGAGTAGTTCAGTATCATAGACTAATTCCTGTAATTTCTATTGAGATGAAAAAATTGGCTTGCACAAAAGAGCTGTTATAGGTTCTCCCTCACAGGAGACTTAGAACAATTCTTGGGACAGGGGGCTTTAGTGTTTTATAAAAAACCAAAGTTGTGTCTTGCAATTATCAGCTATAAAGGAGTAGGGCTACTAGAAACTGAAAAGTAAGCACTAGAACACAGCTGAGGCAGTAAACAGATTTAGGTATCTCAAAAGTCCTTGGGCACTTTACTGAGTTACAGCTTAGTATATTAATGATCCAGCAACTACCGTTAAAATAATTGATGTTCGTAATAATAGCCCCAACCTATCAAAAAGTTTAATTATCTTGTTCTTTCTTGATGCTTTATTGAAAGTGGCAGTTAGCTGGGTATGCTAGTGCGTTCCTGTAAATGCTGCTGCCGGGGAGGCCGAGGCCAGTAGATTGCTTGGGCCTACTAATCTGTAGTGGACTGAGTTGTTCAGGCATCTGCAGTAAGTCTAACACCAATATGGGTGGGGAGGGCCAGACCAGCAGGCTGCCTAAGGAGGGAAGGAACAGCTCACCTTGGAAATACCTGTAGTACCAGTCAGTGGTGGGATAGTACCCACGAGTGACCCCTGTACTTCCACCCTCACCCCCTAAAATGTTTCTGCTCTAAAGACTTTTCTTTTTCATTAGGCTTGGCATAGAGTACTCAGTTGTTCTTTGGAGTATAGTTTGTGGAAAGATGTAGATCCTGCAGGTTTAGAATGATTTTTAGCAATATACTAAACTTCAGTGAAACTGTGATCATTTTTCCATTAATACTTCTTCCACTGGTGAATACGTAAATTAATCCATCCTGTCTTATGTTGAATGATTATTTTATATCCCCATCAATAAATGTTCCATAAAATGTGTATGCTGCACACATTGGGCATTTATGCAACCCAGTGTAGCATTCTGAGTGTCTCTGTTTCTCCTTTTCTCTTTACCACCTACTTCCCCTCCTCCTTTCCCCTCCCTTTGCTGATCTTTTATCCCATTTTTCTATGCAAGTCCTCATTGGTAATGTACTCATTACATATTTAAACCTACCATATATCTTTCCATTGATTGTCCCTGGTGTTAATTGGTTGTCTTTGGTAGTGGGGAGCAGCTTGCAGTCACTGAAAGTGCAGTCTTATGTCCCAAAAGTAGTAATGCCAGATCTTTTCCTCCTATTCAGTTATGAGCCCAAGTTCCTGTCCATCTGCAGAAACTGTCCATGATAACCATATAGAAGATGCAATAAGTTGTTGGGCTATCCATTCACTTTCATATTGTACTATAGGCAATAGAATTCCACTTGGGTTTACCTGTTGGATACCCAAATACTTTTGTAGATAAACCTTTTGAAGATGGCCCTTTAGTTTTCTTGAGATGAGTTGAACTAGTAAAATCATTCACAAACATTTGAATAATGAATGTCTGTAAGTGTACTATTTGGATTTTTTATAGGGCCTTCCTCATGACACTCATGAGCCACCATTTGGTTAACCTGTGTCACTTTTGTCTCTTGCTTAATCTTCCTACTTAGAAGATTGTAAATTATTTCACATTTTGCGGTTTTGGTTGGGTTTTTTCCTTTGTATCAACCAACAATACAGTGGGTTGGTAGTTCCTATCTTGGTCACTATTTTTCTTCTTCTTTTTTTTTTTTTTTTTGTGGTAATACTGACTGATTATTTTCATTCTTTTTGGAATCTTCTCTTTTGAGAGATCTTGAAAATTAATTCTTGTTTGCCTTTAAAATTGTCACCTCCAGCATGGATTTTAATTTTATTTATTAATTATATTTAATTTTATTGGAAATTTTCAAAGCTATTAAAATGCAATAGGATTTCAGAAATAGGGTAGGAAAACTATTTTGAATTATTTCTAAGGTACTTACTAGGAAATATCATGTACGCCAAATTTAAATTTTAATCAATTTAGACACACTAGTTGTTTAGTAAGTATTAAGAATACTCTGCATCTTTCTTTCAGGGTCACATTTGGGTTTTCATAGGAACTAAACAGAAATTAGCTATTTAAGAAGTGAAACATAGGCTTTGGCTTTTGCTTTTATTGCTTTGAGGGGTATTATACCTAATTTAGAATCAATTGATTTTATGTAGATGGTATGCAAATTGAGATATTTAACTAGAATTTAGTTTTTGCCCTTTAAGCAAAGAATGATACCATTTATTTATGCAGCAGCATGTTTGAATATATGACAGATAACTTTTGACATGAGATATCAAAATATTGGGCTTCAAGTTATTGGTCAGCTTTTGTGATTAACATTGTTTTGATGCTAATTTAAATACTACAGGACTAATTTAAGTAAAAAAGTGAAGTGTATCAGGCTTTGTGTGTAGTGGGGGGTGGGTGATGGGAATGTCTTTTTAGAAGGAATATCAGATAATTCTTCATACTTGATCAGTTTTATGAACTTCCTGTCTGTATTAACAGGAAATAGAGTGGAGAGAGTAGGGTCTCTTTTATATACCTATCAAACAATTTAATTCAAAAAATGTGGTGAAGCTCCTTGTATGTGCAGGGTTCCATGAACAGCACTAAGAGTTTAAATGGGAAACATAAGTGTAAAGTCAAATGGAGGCCCCGTGGTCTCAGTCCACTAAGTGTGAATGAGGTGACAGCTAAAGAAAGGCCACTTTTCTTTGAGGACTCAGTGGACTTCATGGATTTAACTGGGTTGGACTGGGACAGAAGAGAAGGATTTCAACAGGATACACTGTGGAGAGAAGAGATTTCAGTGCTTATTAGCATATCACTTTGCACATAGTAGGTGCTTAGTGAATTTTTTTTCATCCTGTTCATTCTTCTAGTATTTTGAATTTATTGGGACACAGAAGTGTAAGACTTTGAAGAACAATTAGTAGCCCACTTTGTTTGGAATAGAGTTTATGATGGAGGGAGCATTGTGAAATAGGGCTGGAAAGATAGTTCAGAAATAAATGATAGAAGGCCCTGATGCTAGATTAGTGTCTTTATTTTATCCTATAGAGAAGAGAGCAACTGAGGGAGTTCACAGGTCAGAAGATTAATTAACTGTGTGAAAGATGGATTGAGAGTAGAGAAGGCTTTTGTAGAAGTTCAGCCAAAAAAGTAATATGGATTGAGCTAGGATGGTGTCAATGTTCATTGAAAGGAGAGGAGAGATCAAAATATATTCTGGTGTTAGGATCAGTCAGATTTGACAGCTGAGGGGGAATGGAGAAGAAAATCAAGCTTCAAGAGATAATGTGATCTAATGCAAAGCAAACTGGATTTAGAGTCAGAGGACTTCAGTTTGAATCCTGGTTCTGCCGGGATTTACAGGCTTTGGAACTATAGGCAAGTCACTTAATCTCTAGGCCTCAATTTTTCACATGTAAAATAAGAGAACTGGGCTAGATGACCTTAAGGTCCCTTCCACCTCTAAATTTACTGCACTCTGTCTTGAAGGATCAGCAGAGATACAGAAGCATTATAAGACAAGGCAGGGTTTTTTTTTTAAGGTGAGTAGTGTTGAGAAGTGCTAGTGAGACATTTCTAAGGATAAATGTCTAATTAGTAGTTGGAAACATAGGATAGGAGTTTAGATGAGCAATTGGAGTTAGGTTTATTAATTCACTAATTCCCTGTATAAGAATGAATATTGAAACCAGGAAAAATAGAATGAGGAAATGTTCAAATGAGATAAATTCTTGACTCTAGTACCAAGATGAAAAAGAATAGATTCATTGCAGGAGACAGATGCAGGATAGGCTTTTTTTCCTTATTTTAAGCTTTATAATTTATATATAGAAAGCAATTAAGAAGCCATATGGTAACAAGGATGATTTCCTCTTATATTTCTAGGCAAAACAATCCCTTCTTTTGTATCTTTACAGGTATCTGATGGTATTATTGCACCTGGATATGAAGAAGAAGCCTTGAAGATCCTCTCCAAAAAGAAAAATGGGAATTACTGTGTACTTCAGGTTAGTGCAGACAGTGAGTATTGGGGGGTGCTGACACGGTTTAGGGATGCTGAGACCCCAAAGTGTCAGGGTACAAGGTGGAGTTGCTGGAAACAAATTCACACTCAAACCATCCTCCAGTCAAGTGGCAAAGTTTGTGACATCAATAGAAATGGGCAAGAGTTTTTAGGGAACCTGCAACCTGATAGGAGTGAATTTAAAGGTAATGTGGAAAAGGGACATTAAGAGGGTGCCAAGTATGCTAATTAAGTTCTGTGGTGATCTATGGATGGGAAAATACAGAGAGTCTGCAGAGATAACTGTTGATACCAGACATTGAGGGAGAAAAGGCAGGGCTTTTTTTGGTGTGGCTTTTTTTTTTTCCCCCACCAGTTTGTTTTTAGCTGCCAGAGTCTGGTCCTTGGGGATAAGGCACCAAAGAGAGAGTCCTTGGGTCAGTATCCCTGTGTCTTGTACTGATAGCGTTTTATCAAAGAAATTACGGGATCAGCTTTCTGCCTGTAACAGGGAGAATTTTCTTGGGGAGAGGGGGCTGGGTTGCTTCCAGAGGCATGGTCTTTGTGTTTTGGGTCCAGGTCCCACCACCCCATCACAGACATATATTTTTTTTTTTCTAGCGTATTTTGTTACTCTCTCCTTCCCCTCTGTCACTAAACTCCAGCCTACTTCCCCCTCCCCCAATCCCTACCTCCTCTTATGAATAAATTGTTCCTTTATATCTATGTCCCTTGGGATATTACTCTGTTTTCCTTTAAAAAAAAAAAGACGACCCTATTGCCTTTTATGGTTCCCTATCTACTTTTACACACATGCAGACAACATACCCTTCTTCCTCTTAGTTTTAATCTATCTGGTTATGTTTTTATTCTGTTTCAAAATATTTTTAAAATTCTTAAATGTCCCAAAAAAGAGACTTTTCATAAACACAGCAGAAAATATAAAGGATTCTACATGAAACTATTTCATGTTTCTTCTAAAATGTTAATAATGGCATCTTTTTTGTATATCATTAGTGCTAACCTCTCTTCCCCATGACAATTAAAAATTTTGAATAAGGTAAGGAAAAACCTAGTAACAAATGATCATTGTCAAGCAGAAGGAATCTGCAGAGTGGCCACATCCTGAAATGAGTATTTCTTTCAGCTCCTTATTGTTATCATCTCTCAGGGAGTGGGCAGTGTATTTCATCATAGGTCCCCTGGAGACATGGTTGGCCATTGTACTGATTAGAATTGACTCTCGGAGAGTTTTTTTTTCCCCCTTTATAACATTAAAGTCTTTGTATAAATTGTTCTCCTGATTCTACTCATTTCATTTTTTGTCAGGTCATGCTACCCGGGATTATCTGAAAATCTTCTTTGTCATTTTTTACCTTCCAGCAACGTTCCACCACATTCACTTTCCACAATTTGTTTAACTATTTCCCAGTAATCTAAAGAGGCACTATAAGGTACCCCCTTAGATTCTAGTTCTTTGCTTTTTTCCCTTTTTTCCCCTTTCAGTCCCTTCAGAAACAGGAAATATATTTTTTTTATGATTATTCTTTCCCTGGTATTATATTCCCTCTTACCATCTCATCTTATTCCTCAGCTATTTCCCTGTTGAATTTGATGTATTTTATACACACACAGTATGTGTGTGTTGAGTCTTCCTTTGTCCATTTCGGATAAGAGTTTTATCTGATGTTTACTCCTCCATTCCTTTGTGTGTGCTGCTTCTCACCAACCCCAGTTATGAGAAGTAGCAAGTCTATCTTTTCTTTCTCCTTCCTAGTGTATTCCTTTTACCGTTCCTTCTTTTTCCCTCTTCTTCAAATCCTTGGAACAGAACCAATCAGTTTCTAGGACCTTCATTATTCATATTTAATTCCTTCAGTACCCTTTGAAGATATTGAGGCTCTGAAGGGAGACTTGTTTCTTCTTGCTCTTTTAGAATATTAGTAGTATACCATCATCTAGCTTTTTCCAGTTGTTGAGATAAATTGACCTTTCTTTTGACCGTTGTGTTTATGTTTAATTGTTCTTTTTTGGCTTTTGTTTTTTTCATTAGAAGTTCTTGTAAGTCCTGTATTCCATTAAAAGTCCTTTTTTTCCCCTATCAAGCTAGCAAAACAGATTCACAGTGAGAAAAAAATGAGAGTAAATGGTAAAAGAATTAAATTTGCATCCCAAATTGTTAAGGCACAGATAACTAGTCGTCATCAAATGTTTACTAGACATTTTGTGCAATTAGAAGGAAAGGAATTTGGTTTACTTTTTATGTTGTTATTTAATTTTGGCTACTGACAAGTCTTCCCTGTTCACTTTCTCTTACAGTTACCTGTTTTCAGCCTTTTCCTAATGCTTGGCAAGCAGAGATGTCTGTTGGCTATTATGTTTATCTTTTCCTTTACAAGTCTTAAAAGACATTAAATTTGAAGAAATACAAATGCATTAACATTGTTTTAAGTAATAAGGCCCAACCAGTTGGGTTGGCCCTATACTCCTACTGAAATAACTTGACACGTCCCCATTAATGATAGGTATGCCAGGAATTTTACTTTATTGAATTTATCCTGCTAAGAAAGAATTGTTTTGAGAACTATGTATGATTTTATGAAAGTAACATCAAATATAAGAGGAAAATTTAAAATTTTCATTGTTTTTAGATGGACCCATCTTACAAACCAGATGAGGATGAAATTCGCACTCTTTTTGGATTACATCTCAGTCAGAAGAGGAATAATGGTGTTATTGACAAGTCATTATTTAGCAATATTGTTACCAAGCATAAAGATGTAAGTTTAAAGTATAATTTATTTCAGTTGTATTAAACATTTTATCATAGATGTTAAAGGATTGACTGATAGGAATTTTTTTTACATAAAAGCCAGCCTCTAGTCTATGAAAAAATTTTGTTCCAAAAGGTCAGTTATTTGTTTCTGTGGGAAAAAAAAAAATTTTTTTCTTGGTTTTTGAGTTCCATATGTAGTGGTTAAGTTCTCAGGCCACGCTCCAGAAGCTTGAAGTGTACTACAGAATCTAAACTCTGTAGCAGTGCTTTCATTAGAAAAAGTACTTCGTGTTCAAGCTTTACAAGTGCAGGAACAAATCTCCCCTCTAAGTAACCACCTATATCATGGGATCAGGAGCGTCTTCAGTTCCAAGCCACTGAAGGTTGTAAAGCATAGGTCGAGGTGGTAAGACACAGCAATTGGATGGGGACATGTATTAGATGTAAGGCACCTTTTGGAATAAAACTCTTGGACATATTTCAGGCTAGCCAGCTTCCTGTTGCCTTATTTATTTTCTTCCGTAGGTCCCAGGCATTGGCTCACTAACAAATATCCTCTCCCCTATAACCTTTTGTCATAGATTTAGAGTGCTTTAGTAACAAAAGGGAAAGTCAACATGGAGTTATTCCCCTTTTTCTCTTTGCATTTAAAGTGCAGAGGGGAAATTATTTTGAACTTTGCTTTAACTTGACCCTCTCTATACACAAAAATGTTTCATTCGGAAATGGGTCCTGTGTTTTTTATATTATTCATTGTTTGCTGTGTTCATTGCTTTACAAGTGTCAGGAAAATATTCATGGTAAGGATGCAGGAGTGACCTGAGAATCATCTGAGAAACTTCTTTGATTTCTTAATCCTGAACTATATTTTTTGAAGTCCTAACTCTATGCCTTCCATCAGATATAAAGCCATTAATTCTTAGTTATGTATGTGTTGACTTGTTTGGAATATTTTGTCATGATCTTAGTAGAATTTCTCATTCTCATCCTTTGAAATACTTGTTTTGTAGTGTTTTTATCTGTTTTTGCTCAAGCTAGGTTGTGCAGTAGATAAAGTGTTTGACTTGGAGTCAGGAAATCTGAGGTCAAATCCTTCAGACACTGGCCATGGCCAAGTTACTGAACTCTCCTTTGGTTCATCTATAAAATGGGAATAATAATAGCATCTGCCTTATAGGACTGTGAAGGTTAAATGAGATAACATCTGTAAGGTGCTTTGTAAACCTTTCAATCACTATACAAGTGCTATTTTAAATTATTATTAATATTATTGTCATTGTGAACACTACAAGTCACAGCGACCAAATGTACCTCAAATGTTTCTTATTTCCTTTGGGTGCATGATGAAAACAGTACTATCATCTTGTTAGCCATTTACTTGCAATTTCTTTATGAGTTCTAATTTCTTTTACTACTAGAATGTCATTATTGATATTTTTAGTTTCTTCAAAAGTATGTAATTTTAGTCACTTAATATTAATTTATCAAGCATCTAATGTGTACCAAGTACTTATTGTGCTAGGACTGGGAATACAAATAAAATGAATGAAATTGTTTATCATTGGTCAAAAATTGCACATTTAGAGTATCAGAGTTAAATTCATGTTTATTCTTTCTTCTTCCACCACCATTACCAAAAAATCAAATACTTATACTTTTCTTTTTATTCTCTTTGTAGTACAAAAGACAGTTTAACATCAAGGCCAGTAAGATTCTGGTCTGTAGTCTGAATGACAATGCCATAAGACGTTTTCAGGCACAATCAGATAAGAAGTTCTGCATGTACAGAGTTCTCATGGTGCACATTTTCAGTTATAGATGGTCTTATTATTTCTAGTGACTGTGGGATAAGGAAAAGCCAAGTCTTTGCTGCTTTGTTGAGTTTCTAGGTGACTCAACAACTTCCTGAATTGTTTATGCTTCAGTTTTTGTGAAGTAAAATGCAATTAAATCTCTTTGCCATGATAATAAGTTAAAGGTTCTCTTAACTGCATCTGTGAATCCGTGATAAAATGAACTCTCTGAAGATGAAATGTGGTGAAATACCAAGAAGAGTTTGGTTTTTGGTGTGAATTATAAAATAAATATACACCATATGATATATAGGGCATCACAATATGACATAGATTGTGAGTGCTTCAGGGTTTGCAAGCAGATTCTCTATATTAAGTCACATTTACTGAGCTCCAAAAGCAATATATTAAACCAGGTATATATATATTTTTTGGTCAATTAAAATAGTTCTGTGATACCTGAATAGATAAGGGCTTGCCGCACATAATGTAATAACCTTCTACTACTTCAGCAGCAAAAAGCAACAAAACTATTCGTGTGTACCATTGATTTAATTTACTTTTATTTGTTACACTAAAGGAATAAGATACAATGAAGAGCTTTAATGCATTTGTGAAGTGTAAAATTATAATTAATTTTTTTTTTCAGTTGCCTGAATTTGCTGTCAGGGACCTCATCGTAGCTACGATTGCTGTCAAGTACACTCAGTCCAATTCAGTGTGCTATGTTAAGGATGGTCAGGTAAATTGCTTAAAGAATGGCATACATATGTTTGCTATTGTGTCACAGCTCGTTTGGGGGGACAGCGAGTAAAAGTCAGTTTTCTTCCTAACCACACAAGATATTCTGTACCTTGTTTTACCTAGGTATCTGTTTATGAAATAATAATGTCAAGAATCTTTTAAATCATTACCAATCTGCTAGTTTTCCTTGTCCTTATAGCAGGGGTTACCAGCCCATTACCACAAATCATTCAGTGATCACTGTGAAACTTCAGGCTGAGTGCATTTGGAATTGTGTTCTGATTTTTAGACATAGACTTCATTCTGAAGTAGGTATGGCACACCCTTCTTAAATTTTCAAAAGTGGAACCTTTTTACAAAATGGGACTCAGTAGTCCCAGAAGCTCTTTGCTTCCTTAGTATTTTAGTGCCCGAATCCATGAAATAATGGCACATTTGCATACTCACATTTTCTTGTCACAGTGTTATAACTAGTCTTCAACGTATTATAATTCTTATTTGCCTATAAAGTATCTCAGAGATGTCACAATGATTCAAAGAGCTGAGACAAATGGTAGATAGCTGCTTAGTTTGCAGAGACTTTTAAATATTATTTTCAATGCACTTTTCAAAAAACAACATTCTACTGTCCCTGGCATGTGATCATTTGTTTTGTGACAAAACTGTTCCTGTAATTGTTACAGGGAAGACTTGAAGCCTCTAGTTGATACTGAGACAGTTTGGAAACTTGGCAGTTTTCTCACTTTGTTCAGAGAATGAAAAATACATTGTCAGAATTCTCCTGGCCTACATATGCAGCATTCACGCACGTACATGTGTGTGTAAATAAAACTTAGTCGGTTTTAAAAATGGAATTAGCTAGAGAAACCATGGTCTTTATCTTCATAAAATAAGAGGAAAATTAATGTTTTCCTGATTCTGAATTGAACATAGTTGTGGACATTAATCATTTAACTGTAATAGTCTTTCATTTAATTAAGGGACATGCTGCTGCATTTTGTTTTGTTAATGAATGAGATGTCAAGTGATTCTGTTATTTTGCTATTTTCCCAGTTTATGGTTTTAACATCTGTTGCTCAATAGCTTACTTGGAAAATCTGACATTTTGCTGTTCTCATTGTTGAAGTTAATAAATCTGAGTAATAAATACTTTTTTAAAAAAGTTGTAAGTAGTAAATAATGAGGAAAGATTTATTTTTGTGGTTATAGAACTTGTTGGTCGTCAGACTAATTCATCACTTCAAACCCAATCTTAGCCTATAATTTATCTTTTTGTCTCTATTTGATGTGTTTCTAATTTGTATAGTATTAAAATTACTTTGAAAATTATTTGGATATAAGGATATGAAAGAAAAATTACTGTTTTGAGAAAATGTGGTGTTCATTTTAACTGACTTATGTCTTTCAGGTAATTGGCATTGGAGCAGGTCAGCAATCCCGAATACACTGTACACGCCTTGCAGGAGAGAAGGCAAACAATTGGTGGCTTAGACATCATCCCCGGGTGCTTTCAATGAAATTTAAAGCTGGAGTAAAGAGAGCAGAAATCTCTAATGCTATTGATCAATATGTGAGTGACAACATTGGTGAGGTATGTACAGGACGTTTCTAGATATTGTTTTGACATAAATAAATGGGTGGGGCAATGAATAGAGGTCAGAAAGACCTGAGTTCAAATTTTGCCTCAGACACTTACTAGCTGTGCGGCCCTTGGCAAGTCACTTAACCCTGTTTGCCTCGGTTTCCCCATCTGTAAAATGAGCTGGAGAAGGAAATGGCAAACCGTTTGAATATCTCTCCCAAGAAAACCCCAAATGGGGCCGTAAAGAGTCAGACATGACTGAAACAGCTGAACAACAACGAAAACAAATGGCTAGCAAAGTGAAGGGGAAACAGGCATTTTGCCAACAAAGCTTTTCTTAACTGGAACACTATCAATGTGTTCTTATCATTTCTTCACATACTTTTTTTCTCTTCCATGGATCACTCACAAGGAAGTACACCTAATGGTAATAATTATGAGACTACAATTTTATCTTTCCTTCTTGGTCTTAACCAGGAATTGATTGTGTTATGGGAATAAATTGTGTTAGATTGGATAAAGTAATATAAATTTGATGATAGTTTTTAGTTTTAGCCTGTCTCCCAACAAAATCTACTACTAACATAGTCATGTGATCCTGTGATTTATGTTTCAGCTCCTTGATTGCCTTCTGTCCTTCTAAGGTATTAGTAGTCATTGAAATGCCAGAGGAACACAGAAAAAAAAAAGGAAGGAAATGTTTATATGATACAGGCACTGGTGGCCTCCTAAATAATTCATTTGGAGTTGTACTCGAGCTCAACATTTCTCTCTCCTATTCCTGTTTAATAAGGACAATCTGTATGACTGTCATTACGTGAGATTAGAGAATGATGATGCCCTCTTGTCATACATTATATAGTTCACCATAACTGCCGAGGAGAATCTTTGAAGTTGACTTTTTTTTAAACTTTAAGCATTTTGCTTGTTATTTTATTTTTCCCATAGCAACCCCAATTGATTGGATTCCTGGCTACTTGCTGACCTTTTTTCTGTCAGAAACTCTAGTTTACTTAATAATGTGTCTTTTAAAATTGAAAACCATTGTCCAAAATATGAACTTTTGTTAAATAAAAATACTCTGAATCACAGTGATTCATGTCTTGTAGGTATTTACTTAAGAAAGTGGTGTATAAGTATAGTTCATGAAAATGAATTGTAATTAGAATTCCTGCTTATCAGTTCTGATAACCTTTGAAAATTCTTTATAATATTAAATTCTGGTTTATATGCATACAGTACATCTGCATCACCTAAACAAACAGGGATTAAAGGATAAAATTTGTGAGTGATACGTGGATTAGAAGTGATATAGTTATGACTATAGTTGATAATGGCCTGGAATTCCATTATTAAATGAATAATTTTTCCACATAAAAAACTTGATAACATCAGATGAAAAAGGACTATAGAACATATAAATTGGGTTGTGAAAAAAGTGTCATTGTTCCTGTTAGAAATGAAACAGGATGGCATTGTGGATAGAGGGCTGGCCCTGGTGTTAGGAAGACCTACCTGCGTCCACATCCTGTCTGTGGTATACCGGTGGTGTGATCCTGGGTGAATCTCAATTTCTGTAATTTAGAATGAGAGTGGGGCAGTTACATGTTGCAGTGGATATAGCTCTGGCCTTGGAGTCAGGAGGGCCTAAGTTCACATGTGACCTCAGACACTTGACACTTACTAGCTGTGTGACTCTGGGCAAGTCACTTAACCCCAATTGCTCATGAAAAAAAAAAAAAGAGTATAAATTGTTAGATAAACTTCTCTTTTTTCTTTTTGTAGGATGATGATTTGGCCAAATGGGAAGCAATGTTTGAGGAAGTTCCTAAACTTTTAACTGAGGTAGAAAAGAAGGAATGGATTGATTCGTTGAAACAAGTATCTCTCAGCTCCGATGCCTTTTTCCCTTTTAGAGATAATGTTGACAGGGCTAAGAGGGTAAGTTTAGTGGATGAGGGAACATTTTCAGAATGTATGTATTTTCCAAAATTACTATGATATTCTTAACTTGTATGTGTAGGTGACTTTTTTGATTGAATTGGTAAGAAAATGTATAATTATTTATAGGATTTTGTTGTAGGGTCAATGACTAATCTGAATTATTTGAGAAAATTCACTTGCTTTCTTGTAACATTTTTTTTTTTAACCTTTTAGAGTGGTGTAGAGTTCATCGTGGCCCCCTCAGGTTCAGCTGCTGACCAGATTGTGATTGAGGCCTGTGATGAGCTTGGAATAGTACTCATTCATACAAACCTTCGACTATTTCATCATTGATTTTGTTACATACTTTCATGGATTGTTTGCAAAAGTCTATCATGAATAATTGTGGACAATTATGATAACGTATGAAAAATTTTAGTGGATATCTTTTAAAAAGAAATTTTAATGCTTTATCATTCTTTGGTTTTTGAAACAAATTACATCATGGGAGTAAGTTTCATATATATAATTTCATCTTTGAGTATTGAGCGGCTGCTGTATATAATCTCTACTGTACATCTTTATGTAAGAATACAGAACATCTCAGCTATTTGGAAAGCTAAGTATACTTATCTAAACACAGCTAAGAAATAAGCAAAAAAGGACTGAGCAGCAGAAAGACACATCACAAAACTCTGTATTTTTCCTTTTGGCCCTTTCTCAGAACTTATTTTTTATAACCAAACAGATTACATATTTGTATGTGCAAATACTAACAGATCTAACATATGTAACAGATCTAACATATGTAACAGATTTGGTTATTTAATTTTTAAGCTCCCAGGTAATTTGAAAAAGCAAATTAGAATCAATTATAAAGAGGTAGGTCAACTTCCTACTCAAAAAAAAATTGCCCTTTTGGTATTCAGTTCTTGTTTATTGAAATACAGTTAATATCTCTGCACCCCCTGCCCCCTCTTTTTTTTTTTAAAGTCAGAGGAAGATATGGCCTAAGCTTACCATTTGTCAGAATAACCAGCAGTATGAAACTGAAAGTTTTCCCTGGAGAGTGATTGTATATTCACTCCAAAATAAAGTGAAAGCAGTAGTAGCTAAAGTGTGATATGATAGTTATGTGTTTAAAGAAAAAGGGGGCCTCATTAGGTAGTCCTAGTGCTGCTCCAGGCTCAGGCTGGCTTTCCCTTGTAATAGTTTTCTCTTCACCTGGATCTCCCAGGTTAACCCTTTTGGGCCCTCTGCCTAGACTTTGTGCTGAAAGACGCCTGCAGATGAATGATAATAAGATGTTTCTGTTTTTGTGTTTTTTCTTAACCTTAAACAAATTTCTTATGGGCTTATATTTACACAAATAGTTTGCTTAAAGTGAACCTCGGGAGTACGGGCAAAAAGATGACAACCTGTGATTTTTCACAAAACTAGTGATGGAATTAACATTTTAGTTTTGTATGTTTCTTTTTAAATGTATACCTTTGATTTCATTGATATAGAAAACTCCTATTGCAGATTGATGAGAAAATTCTGCCAATGCAGAATGGCAATTGTCCTGCAAATTAAAGTGTTAGAATATTATTGAGGTACTGAAAAGACAAGTGACTTGACCAGGGTCACGTACCCAGTATGTTACAAGTAGAATTTGAATCACTGTCTGTAACTCAGAGGTCCTCTCACCATGTGCAGGGCCAGGATGCATTTAATAAATGCTTCCTCATGATTATCCTTAAGAAATCTTAACTTCATTGTTATGAAGAAAAGCCTCAGGTTCTACTGAAAGCAATATTTTTTTCTTTTGTTGTTCTGTTTTAATATTTTTTCTTTCAAATTGATTCAAGTCAAATGTACCTTAGGTTGAACTATCTTAGTATTCTTTAAACATTTTCAGCAGTTAAGTATATCATTAACCTTAAGTTGGTCTATAGTATTCCCAGTTTTCAAACATTAACATATTGAGATTTGTGAATACTACATAAAACATTATTTGGACTGATCTTTGCAGCAAGAATTTGGACTTAACCTAATAGAGATGAAATTAGACTTTAGTGGTCTCTGATCAGTTCTGGTTTTACTTCTGTGAAGGGAGTATGATTTTTTAGCATATTTAATTTTTTCACATTTTAAAATCTTCTTTAATGCCCTCATCCCTGTGATTCGTTTCAATTTTTTATGTATGATTTGTGAGCTTTGAATTAAATGAAATGCTCTTGAGTATATGGTGTGATGTGTTGGTCCATACCTAGTTTCTGTCAAACTGCAAACCAGAGTTTCTATTCTATCCTGGGGACAGTAGTGAGGTGTTGGAGCTCGAGCTGGGGAGTCGGGCTTCTCTTTCTGGAATATCAATTTGGCATCAATGTGAAGAATGAATTGAAGAGGGGAAAGACAGTACAAAGAAATAGCTAATGCTACAGTCAAGGCAAGGGGTCATAAAAGTCTTCGCTACTGTGACAAAAGGTATCCATGTGAATGGAGAGTAGGGGATAGATACAAGTGATTTTATGGAAGTAGAATTAGTAAGACTTGGCAGCTGATAGGACTTAAAGCAAGGGGTTGAGCGAAAGCCTGAGAATGACTCCTAAGTTGGAAAACTTGGCTAAAAGAATGGCAGTGTTTTCACCATAAAGAAGGAAGTTAGGAGATAAGGTGAGTTTAAGAAGTAAGAAAACGACTAATTTTGGGAACACTTTGTGATGCTTATTAGACATCAGAGTGATCATGTCAAGCAATTGTAGGTTGTGAGACTGGAGCTTGGGAAAGATGATTGAATATGTAGATTTGGTAGTTATAGGAATGATAGTTGAATCCCTGGAAATTCGTGAATGTAGAGAGATGAGCAGGCCAAAGACATCAGTCCTGGGGTATAGGCATGCAGTGGGGTTGGAGCATAGATGATGATCCTTCAAAGAAAGCAGAATGAGCAGCTAGGTAGAAAAGATCTAGGAAAGAATATGGTAATAACTAGAGAGAACATCTAGAAAGGGGTGAACACTGTCGAAAACTGCAGAGAGATCATAAAGGATGAAGATGTAGAAAAGACCACTGAATTTAGCAATGGATAAATCACAGCCTTGGAGAGGAGGCAGGTTGCAAAGGACTGAAAGGAGATTTAGTTGATGTAGCATGGGATAAGTGTAAAGTAACTTAATTATGAAAAGAGTACTAATAGCTGTGAAGCTCAGGAGAGGCTTCCTGAAGGTTGTCCCACCCTTACTGATTTTTGAAGGAGGCCAAAGTAAGAAGGGAATGCATTCCAGACATGGCCTGGGGAAAACCTGTGCCAAAGTCACTGAGAGAAGGAATAGGATGTCAAGTTTGGGAAACAGCAAGTAATCCCATCAGTTGGCACGTAAAGTACAACATGGGAAGTAATGAAACACCTGGAAAGGTAAGTGGGAGCTGTGTTGTAGGAAGCTTATGAATGTCAAACTGAGTTTGTTTCATACTATGGGCTACTGAAGATTTTTGATTAGAGGAATGGCATGGTCAGACCTGTTTGATTATTTCAGCAGCTGTGTGAAGGATGGATTGGAGAGCAATTAGGAGGCCTTTGCAAGGAGAGAAGTGAAGGGAGGTGGCTATATTAATAAGCTAAAAATTTACATAGCTCTTAAAGATTTATAAAGTGCTTTGCAGATACCTCGTTTAGGCCTTACAACAACCTTAGGAATCAGGTACTCATACCCATTTTATAGATGAGGAAAATAAGGCAAACAGGATAAATGGCCTGTCCAGGATCACACAGCTAGTAAAGAAGGGGAGTGGTGCAAAGTGTGTCAATATAGTATTAATAAGATCAGGCAACAAATTGGATACTCAGGGTAAGAAAGTAAAAAAACTCAAGTTGCCAAGTTGGGTAACTTGGAGGATGGTGGTGCCTTTAGCAGAAAAAATAATGAAGAAAGGATGGGTTTTAGAGGACATTTTCATCTGTGCCAGTGTTTGGAGAATAGGCAGGTAGAGCTGGCAGTTGGCAGTGTAAGTAGTTTAAAAGAGACTGACTGTAGGTCTGGATATATAGATTTGGGAGTTAGCTGCTTAAAAGTAATCATTGAACCTAACAGATCTGATGAAACCGCCAAGTGAGAAAAGGGTCCAGGACAGACGTTTAAAGGGTGGTAGATGAATGATGGGAGCAGCTAGGTGGTGCAGTGGATAGAGCACTGGACTTGTAATCAGGAAGACTCATCTTCATGACTATGTCTGGCCTCAGACACTGTTCAGTGTGATCCTGGCCAAATAACCCTGCTTGCCTCAATTTCCTCAGCTCAGTAAAAGGAGCTGGAGAAGGAAATGGCAAACCACTCTAGTTTCTTTGCCAAGAAAACCCCAAATGGGGTCATGAAGAATTGGACACGACTGAAATGACTGAACAACAACAGATGAAGGATGACCCAGCACAGGAAACCAAGTTAGAGAACTGTCCCCAAAGCTGAGGAGACAAGTATTCAGGAGAGGTTGACCCGCTGCAGGTACATCAAGTAGAAAAGGCTATCATTTCTATGTAGATAACTCTCAGATCTGCATATTCAGGCTTCATTAATCTCCTGAGCTCCAGTCCCACATCATGAAGTGGCTGTTAAACATTTTGAACTGAATGTCACATGGACGTTGCAAACCCAAAATCCCCATAATTCATTTCATCTCTTCCTAAATCCACCCATCTGCCAAGCTTCTCTGTTACTGTTAGAGGCCTTGCTCTCCTTCCGTTCACAGAGCTTCACAACTTCAGTGTAACCCTGATTTCTCAGTCCCATCCTCATATGTCACCAGAGTTTATCATTTGTATCTTCATAGTATCTTTCATATGTCCCCTTTTCTTCACTCACCCAGGCTTACTCACCTCTTGGCTTGCCTATTGTGTTATCCTCCTATAGTATTTGGTCTCCCTGCCTCAGACATCTCCCTCACAACTCATCCCCTGTCTGCACAGCTGCTGAAATGATTTTCCTAGAGCACAGACTTGATCATGTCACCCTCTCCACTTTCCAATAAATTCTAGTGACTCTCTAATACCTTTAGGATTAAATGTAAACACTTTTCATAACATCCTTATCCTTTCTTCCCAATCTTCTTACACATTACATCCCTCTGTATGCTCTGGTCTAGCCACACTGGCCAAGTTATCTTCCTCACTGTCTCCTTGCCTTTGCTGTGGCTGGCTGTCCCCCCTGCGTAGTATACTTTCCTCCACTTCTGCCTCTTCGAATCTCTGGCTTCCTTCAAGATTCAACTCAAATGTCATCTTCTTCAGGGTCCTCCCCACCCCCAGCTGTACTGCTTTTTCTTTCATCCTCTATTCCTCTTATTTAAAAGTTATTAACCTATTTTTACAAGCATTTATTACCTTTAGCCTACTTCCCCCACAATGAAAAAAAAAAGAAAAATATGCAGTCAAATTAAACAAATCCATTGACCACGTCCAAAATGCGTATCTCATTCTGTATTTTAAGTCTATTATCTCTGTTAGAATGTGGATAGCATATTTCATCTGCAGTCCTCCACACTGGTGTTTATCATTACATTGATTAGGGCCTTTCAAAGTTGTTTTTCTTTATGATGTATTTGAATAAATTGTTTTCCTACTTCTCATTTAATTCTTTATCAGTTCATAGATGTCTTGCTAGGAACTTTATTTTCTTCTGACACAATAATATTACCTTATATTCATATACAATAATTTGTGTAACTATTCCCCAATAGGTAGACATCCCCTTAGTTTCCAGCATTTGTCTTTCACAAAAAATTGCTATAAATGTTTTTGCACATGTGAGTCCTTTTCCTCTTTCTTTGATCTCTGAGAATAAGCCTAGTCATAGTATAACTGGATAAAAGAATATGCACAGGTTGGCAGAGCAGCTCCATTTGTACACAGCTCATCAGCAGCATGCCTGTTTTCCCACAGACCTGCCAACATTTGTTATTTTCCTCTTTTGTCCTATTGACTTCACTTCTGCTTTGTACTCAACTAACTTTGCATATATTTTGTATGTACATGTGCATGTTAAGCATTTATTAAGTGCTTACAATGTACCAGGCACTGTGCTAAGCACTGGGGGTACAAAGAAAGGCCAAACACAGAACCTTCTCCCAAGAAACTGACTTTCTAATGGGGGAGAAAACATAAATAACCAGGTACATGCAAGATATATGAGTAGATATTATTGTTTGTCCATTGTTTTCAAAGAGGACCAATGATATCATGGGGTGACATCTTGACTTACATATGAATTGGATTTAAGTGAGGCAGAGTTGCACAAAGTCACCAGCCTCACTCTGTCTTCCTGCCTTCCTGTCCAGTGGCAAGACAAAAATCAAGACAACTGGCAATGGCCCAGGATGCAGTGGATAACCTTGGCATCTTCTATAAGCTCTAAACTTACTTCAGCTGCCTTCATGGCTGTTGGAATAAATTGTTCTTATCTGTCGATTCCACCAGAAGAAAACTTAACATACTTGGAGTAGAAAACCTCCTAATTCACCTGACAGGTTTGAGGCCTGTTGCTTACTCCCAACCTGGTTTAGCCCATCTGCCAAGATGGTTTACTAAAGTGTGGCTGCTGCACATGCTACAGCTTTTTGGAGGTACTAATGAGAGTTGGGTGATAGGTGGACACCAAAGGTGGATGAGCAGCCCTGAAAGGGGCATGGCAAGCTCTCACCATCACAAGTGCTGATCCTCCCTGAACACCCCATACACCTCATATGAGTAGATGTTCATCCTTCTGGAAGAGAACCAATGACATCAGGAAGATGTTTTGGCTTGCAGATGAATTGGGTTTATATAAGGCTGTCATCAGCCTCAGTCCTCCAGAGTTATCTGAGTCCAGTGGCAAAACATAGGTCAGAATGACTGGTGATGGCCTTGGATGCAGTGGGAAACCCTGGTTTTTTTAAGCTAAGGTTTTTTCCAGTTCTTCATTTGTCTGAGGCAACACCCATTTAGTGATTAAAGGCTAGATAAGAATTCAAGCAAAAGATAATCTAGTTTGACTTCACAAAATAATCAGTCTGGGAGGGGAAGACCTTCAGAGTTTTCTGTCCAGAACAGAAACAATTGCTATTTACACTCATTCTGAGCCATCAAATCTCAAATAATAAGCTAGTGAGGCTTCAGTCAGGAGGTCACATTATTGGTCAGTCAGTGAGGGCCAGAGTGATTTGGGTTTAAAGGCATAGTAAAGTAGCTCAATTTGAATCTCAATGGACTTTATCAAAGCCTGGTTTGGCAGAGCTATATTTCAAGAAATCATAAATGAAAACTACATGAGACAAAAGAGTTAATTGTCCTAGTTTTTTGGAGGGGAGAAAATGATAGAATAAATTAATCAGGAAGAAAAAATATCTAGCCCTAAACCCCAAGATATCTTATTAAGTATAAGCAATCAAAATTTGTATTCCTTTGTACAGAGTACCCACATGTGAGGGTGTGACTCCCCATGTGGACAAAGAGGAGGAAGAGGAGGAGGAGATATGGGTAGATAAAGGTAATCTGAAAGCATCAGCAGCTAGAGGACTGGGAAAACCCACATCCACTTTTGTAGGTTTTGAAGGAAGCTAAGAAAACTGAGGCAGAGATCAGGAGGGACAGCATTCCAGATAAGGGAGACTCCTGGTATAAAGTTACAGAGGTGAAAGTGGAATGTTGTTGGTTACTGATAGCAGTCAGGTGAGTGTATGTACATCAGGAGTAGGAAGGCTAGAAAGGTAGGAAGGAGCCTAGAGTTTAAAAGAAAATCACCTTTGACAGCTGGGTGGAGGATAGACAGAGAGAAGAGAGACTTGGGCAAGGAGTTCAGTCAGAAAGCTATTGCACTGGTACAGGGGAGAGGTGATAGGGCTTGAACTAGGATGGTGGCTATGTGAGTGAAGAAATGGGCACATATACCAGAGACATTGTTAAAAAAGAAATGACAAGAATTGGCAATGGATTGGATATAGGGGGTAACTTAGAGCAAGGAGTTGAGGATGATGCTGTTTCCAAACCTGAACAAAGATGGTGGTGCCTTCAATAATAATGGTGAAATTTAGATGTGAGAGTCTGTGAAGAAAGATACTGAGTTCTGTTTTGAACTCACTGAGTTCAATATGCCTATTGCCATACAATTTGAGATGTCTAACAGGTAGTTGGTGATGTGGGATTGGAACTCAGGAAAGAAACTAGGGCTGGAATTACAGATTTAAGAATCATCCATATAGAGATAATAAACCCAGGGGAGATGATGAAATCACCAAGTAAGATGGTAGAGAGTGCAAAGAGGAGCCCCAAAGCAGAGCCTTAGGGAACATCCATGGTTAATGGGACAAGGAGATTGAAAATGTGTAGCTGGAAAAATAAGAGAAAGGAGAACCAAGAAAGAGCAGAGTCACAAAAGCCGAGAAGAGAAGAGTATCCAGAAGGAAATTGTGATCAAAAGTTCAAATACTGCAGAGACAGTAAGGAAGATGAGGACTGAGAAAACATTCATCAGTTTGGCAAACTAGATTGTTGGTTTCTTTGAAGAGGGCAGTTCAAGTTGAATGATGAGGTCAGAAGCCAGACTGAAGAGGGTTTAGAAGAGAATGAGAGGAGAGAAAGTTGAGGTACCAGTTGTAGACTGCTTCCTCAAGGAGTTTAGCCAGGAAGGGGAAGCTACGTAGGACAAGAGTAGATATAGATCAAGTGAGAGTCTTTTTGCATATGGGGGAAATATGAGCATGTCATAGGTAACAAGGAAGGAAAGAGTAGATAGGAAGAGATTGAAGATTAGTGGGGGAATATGCAATCTTCTGGAAAAGATGAGAGGGGATGGGATGAAGGGAATATGTAAATAGGTTTCCCTTGTCAGGGAGAAGGGCCGCTTATTTATGTGAGACAGGGGAGGAGGAGGAAATAGAAGGGGAAGGCATCTTAGTGATGTTAGATGAGGAGCAGGGAAGAAGGGGGTGTTCTTGGCAAAGGCTCTGAATTTTATAGTGAAGTGTGAGGTGAGGTCTTTGAGAGGGAGTGAGTGCTTGAGAGGAAGAGAGGCTTGAGGAAAAACAAAAAGGTTTGGAACAACTATTGTGGAGTGTGGGCTGGCAAATCAATTAGGTCAGAATAGAATGCTGCCTTGAAACAGCAAGGACCCAGTTGAGACAACATAACATAAATTTGTAGTAGTGGGCTGTCCGCATGGTTCCACGTTTTTCTCTAGCTCTTTTCAGCAATATGTCTACAGGAGTGAAAGTGGGAGATGGTGGGAGCAATACATAGGGCTTGCCAAAGAGTTATGGGTAATAGGACAAGGGGTAGGGTAGGGAGCAATACATAGGGCTTGCCAAAGAGTTATGGGTAATAGGACAAGGGGTAGGGTAAGGGTGGAGGACAGTGTAAAGTGAGTTGGTTCACCAAGGGGCTGAGATAATCTTTGTAAGGAATGGAGTTTACTGTAGTCTAGAAGTGTCGTATTCCACAGACGTTGTCTTTGCCCTGTCTTCCAATGACAGACAGTAGCTTTAAAGCTAATGGTTAATTCTTAATCAGTCCAATAGAATGTCAGCTTCTTAATAGGACAGATCATCCATTTTTTGCCTTTGTATCCCAACTACCAGCTCAATGCCTGATATTAGTAGGTGCCTAAGAAATGCTTGTTAAATGGAATTGAATGACTTCTCATCAAATAGGTGGTCAGACTGTAGATGATGAATTTTAAAGTATCATCATTTTGTGTTGATAATCATTATTTTATGGTAGAATTGAGATTAATGTTATATAATTATTTCATTTAAGACCCCCAAAGAGAATCTCAAAGGATGTTGTAGAAGACCCATTAAAAAATAGAAACTAAATTAGATTTTGTTATATGGAAAGAATGCTATTTTAAATCTAGAAATTATAGAATTTCAGAGTGGAAAGAACCTTAGAATTAATCTAGTTCAATCTGAATCCCTCTCTGGGGTCTGCCACTAACTAGCTTGAGTTTGGCCAGTCACAGTCAGAGCATCCTTTGTGTCTGTTTTCCTAGGTACACCCAGGATAATAGTACTTGCACTTTTTATGCCAAAGGGTTTTTATAAGAGTCTGATTAACCAAGCTTGGACAGTTTCCTTTTTTAATCTTTGTATTTCCAGCACCTAGTACAATGACCCACATAACAAATGTTTCTTAAATTGAATATGCTAAGCATAAAGTACTCATTCAAGCAATTATTATTCATTATATCTGTATCCTAGAATTAGTAGCTTTATGAGTAACTCTGGATTCTTTCAACTCCTTCTGCCCCAACTCTTCTCTCTTTTTCTACCCCAAAACCTTAGTCTAGCAGCTAAGTGGTACAGAGGGTAGAGGACTGGGTTAAGAATCGGGAAGATCTAACTAGCTAGCTATGTGACCCAGGTCACTTCACCTTTCTCAGCCTCAATTTCCTTATCTGTCAAATGAGACAGTTGGACTCCTGGGATTTCATTTAGAGGGAGGCCTTCCTCAGAGGGACCTCTAAGGTCCCATCCAGCTCTAAATCTGTGATCCTATGGCTTTAGATTTGTGACATATTTTGGAAGAACTAAAGGACTTGGCCTCCCTCCTTCTATGAATGTTGAATTATGTAAATCAGGTTTTGTTTTAATCCTGCTTTTGGCATTGGCCTTCGTTTTGGCCCGAAAGGAGAATTTCCAAGTAGCAGTGTGATGGAAATGGGACATTATAGAGATTCTACCTAAAGCACGTAGCTTAAAAGTCAGGAAGTTTATTTTCTCAGCCATGGTGAAACACCAGATTGCTGTTGTTGTTCCGTCATTTCAGTTGTGTCCAACTCTTTGTGACCCCATTTGGGATTTTCTTGGCAGAGATACTGGAGTGCTTTGCCCTTTCCTTCTCCAGCTCATTTTATAGATGAGGAAACTGAGGCCAACAGGGTTAAGTGACTTCCCCAGGATCATGTAGCTAGTAAGTGTCTGAGGTCAGATTTTAACTCAAGTGTTCCTGATTCCAGGTCTAGCGTTCTATCCACTATGCTACTTAGCCACCCGTGAGACACCAGATAGAATGTTTTCTATGTCCTTAGTCCCATATGGCTACTCTGAAATATTTTGAGAATTCTTACAACTCCAAAAGGATTCTAATTTGAAGTCTTTTGAAAGTGGAACAAGAGGTCTAGTAATGACGTCCAAGTATTAAATGGAAACATTACATTCCTTTGACAAAGAAGAAAAGAAAAAAATGATTTTAGTCAAGCATAAAACATGCCTTCAGATATTTAATTCCTACGTGCACTGAGGAACACTAACAAAGGCATTTCCTGATTGTACCTTTTGGACCCAAACCCATACTCTTTCATCCCTCTTCCTGATAGTATTTCCTTCTCCTAATTAGTTTGTATTGAATATAGTTTTTGGCTGCAATCCAAGATGAGTCACGTTATTTAAATTAGGATAGAGAGAGGATATGGCCATGAAAATCCCTTCTTGCATTTGGGGAGTTCTTTATACTTTCAAAGAGTATATGAATTCTTTCGGAGTTTACAAGAAGAATCTGGAGTAGGTCCAGGTCATCTTTGTGCTTATGCTTGCTCCTTAAATGTTCCCAAACATGAGAAGTCCCAAGAGTGTGTGTGTATGTGTGTGTGTGTGTGTGTGTTTAATGGTTCACTTGTATCCCCTGAAAATGTGTTTTTATAATTGTTGCTTGCTTCTTCCCTCAACATAGTAATGGGAACTTACTGAATGAGAAGCAATTTTAACACTTAAATGTGCTGATAGGATGTTTCTTAATCACTTTAATGAGTTTCATACAAATAGAAGTGGAATGGAATTTTCAATGGAAACATAATTAAAAGGAAAAGTAATCTCCTTTACTTGTAATTTTCACCTGATCATTTCTTTCTTTCTTTTTTTTTAAACTCTCCTCTGAAAGTATACACCATGGACTTCTAGTGATATTATTATTATTGAAATTAATTTGCACAGTTCACTGGGGTCATTGCAGCAGAGAGACTCATGGGTGCCTGCCTACTAAATGAGGAACCTCAGTACAAATGAGATGCGCACTGTGGCAGTAATGTCCTTAGAATTATGAGATTTATACATATATATATTTTTACCCAGAATCATAGCCAGCCCAGGAAAGTATTGCTTTGCATTGGAAATTTCTTTACGTTCTGGAGTTCTTTATCTGACATTAAAGCAGCATTCCAATGGCAAAATCTTCTTGTGTGGCAGTGAGGAGCTGTTGCTTTCAGACTGGTTTGTTAGATGAAAAAACTCTTCTAGAAAAAGGATTAGTTAGACATGCTGGGAGAAATGTGAAATGGTATTTATAAATTCATTCTAAGTTCTTTTGGCCAAATGATTTCTCCAAGAACCAGTCCATAAAAACAGATTTTACTATGGTGGGGGCCTCTAAAAGGCCATTTTAATTTGGTCTGTAGCTCTGATTATTTAAATGGGGTCACCAGCCTATTATTGGAAAGCATTCATTTTCAAATTGTGCTCCGATCATTAAAAAGAAGGAAAGAAATAAAGAAAACGGATTGGCACTCTAGAAGGACAGCCTATGTCATATTCTGAAACGGGGAACAAGTTTGTGGTTTGGGCTGCAGTGAGGCAGACGTCTCTCGTCCTGTTTAATTCATTACAATTCCACCAGCTTTACCCAAAGTACTCTTTAGGGATATTTTTAGTTTTGTGGTAAGGCTGTTTGAGAGGAACACAGCCTCAGTCCAAAGCTGCTCTTTCATTAAGTTTGTCCAAAAAAAATTTTTTTTTAAACAGGGTGGAGTCGAGGGGTGTCTTTTCAGTATTAAGGAGAATGGGCTGCCTATTCATAGACAGAGTTAATGCAGCTCACCCTCCACCACCCATATCATAGAACATATTCTTTGAACTGTTTTTCCTAGTTGTATGAACAAGTGTTTCCAGGGAGCCAATCTGATGTCCCTTGTGACCAATGACATACTTGTAAACCTGTTGACTAAGTTTAAATGGGATATTTAGGAGAGGAAAGCTAACTGGCTCATACACACAAAGATTACACTGAAGCTTGGACTCCTTCAGATAGCTGAGCTATGGACCTCAAATTTTCAAGCTTTAGTCAAAGCTTTAGGTCACACCAATTAGTTCTCTGTATTTTTATGAATCATTATAGCATTTGTGAACTGTTATGAAGAGTTTAGTACAGAGAGGCAGCAGAGTATAGTGAACAGATCATGTCATGGAGTCATGAAGGCCTTGATACCAGTCCAGCCTCTGACATATGCTTGCTGTGTGACCATGACCAAGTCACTTAGTCCAGCACTACTCTAAGACAACTCTCTATGTGAAGAGTTGTAAATGAGCCATGCGACTACGTATCTGCATCGTTGGAAGAGGAAGGGTCTTCACCAGTTTCCTACACTGATGAAATCACAGGTCCAGATACCTTCCCTTTCCCTACCAAACTCTCTCCCTCCTACCCAAGGAACATTTCTACTTCTGGTGACCATCATGTGGCATATGAATTGTTACCCTAGCTGTCCTTTGATTATTTTTCTTTATATTTTTTTCAGTCAAAGTAGCAAGGTTTATTAACAGCGATATGGTGGGCAAGATTCCTAGTAAATTTGCTATTGTATCCTCAGTAGGAGAAGGCAGAGTTCCTAGAGAGTCTTCAAATTTGATGAGGATGGAACTGGTACTTATATACAAGAAAATACAGTGATAAGATCTGGATGGGATTAAGAAGTGGCAAATACCCTGGGGTGTTATGAATGGAGTTAGCAACAGTGAAAGAAAAGAGAAAAACTATGACCCAGGCACTGAATTGTGGAGGAAAGAATGAAACTGCTCTGGAGGTCAGTAGATATTAGCCACCAGAATCTTGATTGGCTGATAGAGATGGATTGAGTGAAACTCAAAGACATGTCTCTGGTGTAAGAAAATAGAGTTAGAAGGAATAGAGCTTAGGGTAAAAGCTAGGTTGCTGTTTATGGAGCAGATATTCCGGAGAGTACAGTGAAATATTGGGCAGAATGGCACATTGGGAGAACTTAGGTTGAGGGAGCTGATATCAATAAGGGAGCAATCCCTGGTCAGCGGGGGATAAAGAATGTGATTCGATCAATGACAGCTGTGGGTTGAGAATTATGGGAATGGGAAAGATATGATAGGGAGAAAGTATGGTAAACGTTGAGGAATGAGTTGAAGTAGGTTATCATAGTCCCTAGGGGTTCAGTCTCTGGAGACTTACTCCCAGAGCATCAGTCTGTGTAGCTGGAAAGAGGAGGAATAGTTTTCCATCTGAGGCACTGCACTCCAAATTAAATATGTGGCTGCAACCCCTTGTCAGTTGAACTTGCACATCCAAGTTGGTTTGACCTCACAACTGTAAATTTTCTCCCTTTCTAAACTTATCTTCTGTTTATTCCCAATTGTATCCTAGCATTCAAGTAAGAAGAATTTGCAAAAATTCAAATGACCAATATTTTAAAGCATTGTCAGATATATAGAAACAAAATTTCCATTATACTGTTTACAAGGATGGTAGCCTTGTTTAAAGTATATTTTATTTCTTTTTTTAATCCCCCCCCATTTAATCCCCCATTACCAGAATTTCTCCCAGTATTCCTCCTCCATACCCTCAGAAAGCCATTCAATATAAATGGTATTTATTATGGAGGAGCAAAAAATGGAAAAGAAAAAAAAACTCAGCAAACCTGATCAATACATCAAAAAAAAAAATCTGTAAATATGTGTAATGTCCCACTTGCACTGGCCTCCCACCTCTGCAACCAAGTTAGGTTCAGGTGTCTTCTCCAATCTCTTCTTCAGATCCATTCAAAATGGATCCAAAAAGCCTTGTTTATATGAAAGTGGCAGTGGTGCCCTGAAGAATTCCTCCTTTACAAAGAGAACTGAGTGACGAGAGGGACCAGGCAAGAGATGCTGCTTTAGGTTGCTCCAGACTTGATGGAAGGGCAGATCTGGAGCCAGGTTTTTTTACCATCTTCTGTTGAATATATGAAGATATCAGGGGCCTGGTTGGCTGCTGAGCTGGTCATGGAGGAAGTTGTTCAGTCTTAGGAAGGCTATGCACCTTTAAAGCAGACAGGAAACATAGCAGTGAGTTGGGCAGCTGGTGCTGCTCTAACTGCTGGTACAAGTCTATCACTTCTACAGGTTATCAAGGATATACTTTCCTGAGTGAGATTCGTAGTGTTGGTGGTGAAGCAGTAGCGGGTGTTGAGTTGCCCTAAGATCCAGGCAGTGACCAGCAACAGGAGAGCCATGCGAAGAAGTCGGCAGAGGTGATGGCAACTTCTGGGAGGAGGTTCCGGAAGTGGTGACTTGATGACAACAAGGTAGATAAGCTTTGACTGGCTGAAATGGCAATTGGCCCAGGCAGTTGCTGTTGGCCTCTCTTTCCCTGCATATCAAGGACTTCCCTTTTATCTGGTGGCTAGATTGCTTCCCCCTCCTTCAGCCCTTGATGCCAGTCACTGATGGGGGGAGTGGGAAACACTTTGTTCTACAGATTTTCTGTTGGTCAGTTCAAACCTAGCTTCCAGGTTGAAGCTGTGTTGTCTTGAAAAGTTTCTTGTCTAGGAAGAGGGCTGAAGGGATGAGAGCACTGAGACTTCAGTCAAGAGAAGCTACTGCTGGGGCAGCTAGGTGGCGCAGTGGACAGAGCACAGACCCTGGAGTCAGGAGGACCCGAGTTCAAATGTGACCTCAGACACACAACACCCACTAGCTGTGTGACCCTGGGCAGGTCACTTAACCCCATTGCCTAACCCCCCAAAAAAATTAAAAAGAAAAAAGAGTAGCTACTGCTGGCTTCTCTACTGGGATGTTTACAAGTTACTGGCTAAGTTTTTTAGGGGTCTGGTCAGCCTCCGTGCTGGTCATGCTGTGGTTGGTACTGGAAGGTGGGCACTCCATGTACCATGAAGAAGGCAGGAAACATGGCATTAGGTTGGGTACTTTGGAGTTGTTCTAACTGCTGGTGTTATTGGTAGTAAGAGTAGGTTCAAGGGCCAGAGATCAGTCCTTAGTAAGCCACAGTTTGGAAAGGCACCAGCGATATACTTGCATGATCAAGTTTCCTGATGCTGGTGGTTGACCATTAGATTAAGTGCCAAGGAATGCAGATGATGACCACTAATAGGAAAAACACAAGAAGTTGAAAGAAGAAAGCCCAATGTTCAGAAAGGGGTTCTGAAGGTTGTGTGACCACAGGGACATAAAGTGCTTGGTTGCTTGCAGGGCGCAAAGCTGGTGCTTGTAAATTATCCATTTCAGGCCTTGAGTATCCACTGGGATGAACTAGATTTGCGTCCTTCTTGAACCAGTCTCCAAAGTGATTTGCTGGTGCTGGCCCAGTGATTTCTATTCCATGAATGCACTCTGGATGTCCTGCTAGGGGGCTTCTCAGTCAAGAACACAGCTACAGCTGGAATCTAGACTCTGAGCAGAGACCTGATTATTTTTCTCTAAAGATTTCATCACTATGTATTGGTTGGGGGCAGGCATTGTTACACTGCACTGTAGTATAATATACATTGTAGTATGTGCAAAGAAATGTATTGACCAGTATGTCCCACCAATCTGAAAATATAAATTTATAAATTTGTTCACTTCCTTCTTTGTTTCTGTTCACTATTTCTGAATGCCAAAGGCCATCCCAACATTTTAGAAAAAGCTTTCTTTGTAAGTATGAAAGACTGACAGGTCACAATCTGATGAAACTCTCCCTGATCCTCCCATATTAGGATTATAGAACTGGGAGGGAGCCTCTGAGACCATCTTGTCCAATCCCTTTATTTTATAATTGAGGAAACTGAGACCCAGTAAAGTTAAGTGATTTGCCCATGGTTACAGATGTTGTAAATGTCAGATGAGATTTGAACTCAGGACCTCTGATTCTAGAACCTGTGGATTTTCTTCTATGTCAAACTGCCTCCCAGGCACTAATAAACCTTCTTCCCTCAGATCTCGTGTAATGCTTTCTTTACATCTCTTTCATCTACTTATCATGTTTCATTTTCTATTTTAACCAATTGCTTATGTATGCTTTATCACCTTTTTTGAAGTTAAACTCATGAGGGCAAGAATCTCTTCGCCTCTTGTCATTGTTCTCTTCTTGGCCTCATTTAAAAAATATTATTGATGCCTTTTGTTTTTAAACCACAGTAATATTCCTTGCTCTCCACCCCTACCCCCAACTAAGCCCACCATTTTATTAAAGAACAGCCAAGTAAAACCAATAGACCTAGTGAATGCATCTGAAACTCATTGTCTATTGCCTCTCAACTGGGAAGATGGAGGCATCTTTTGTTGTGTGTTCTCCCAGACCATGGTTGGTCATTATAGTTGATAGAATGGCAGCAGTTGAGTTCAACTGCCTTTTACACTCTGGCCTCTGTTCCAATTTTTTTTTTGAATGATTAAGAGATTTCATCAACTTTTGAGTGACTTTCTGGATCCAAGATTAGTAATTATAGGTGTGGTAGTCTAGGTTTAGAGTATATCCTACAGTCACCACTGGGCATGCTCCCATACTCTTGCCTGGAGTTGGATGCCTACAGAGGACATTTGAGATATCACTTGCCAATTTTTAGAGAAAACATTTTACCTTCAGATTTCTCTAATTCTACTTATATTTAAAGTAGAGAGCATATTAAAAGAAACTCATTTAAAGAGCAGGCATATTGGAAGAAGCACCAAACTGAGATTCAAGATCCAGATTTTAGAGCTAACTGTGTCACTAACTGGCTATGTGACCTTATCAAGTCAGTCCCCTTCTCTGGATGTACATATCTTCATCTGTAAAACAAGGGTGGCCAAGGGAGTATGACTAGATCTTCAAAGTCCTTTCCAGTCCTCATATTTAATTCTTTTTATCCTTGGTATTGGAACATAATTAGCTACTGATAAATATCGCTTAAAGTTGAAGTTATTAGAAGTCAACTGTTGTTTGGTCGTTTCCAGTTGTATCTGACTCTTCATGACCCCTTTTTGGGGTTTTCTTGGCAAAGATGCTGGAACGATTTGCCATTTCCTTCTCCAGCTCATTTTACAGATGAGGAAGCTGAGGCAAACAGGATTAAGTGATTTGACCAGCTAGTAAGTGTCTAAGGTCAGATTTGAACTCAGATCTTCCTGACTCCAAGCCCCACACTCTATCCACTGTACCACCCAACTGCCTCCAGAAGTCAGTTACCTTATCTTAAAACTTAAATGATAAAGTCATTAGAGTTTGAGATCAAATGGAATGAGAATCAAATGCCAACCAGAAGCTTGTATATCTCAGTATAAAACAGCACAAATCTCAGCTGTACCAAGTAAGGCTGCTTTGGGTCAGGTCAAGTCAAAAAAGCATTTATTAAATGGTTTCCAGGCACTGTGATGAGTATTAAGGTACAAATAAAGGCCAAAAGACAGTGCCTACCCTCTAGGAGTTTATATTCTAATGTAAATAACTAGCTACATACAAGACATATAGAGGAGTTGGAAGACCCTTTCAGAGAGAAAGCCATTGGCAGCTGGAGGTGGGGTGGTGGTGGTGGTAGACGTGATAGTGGTGGTGTAGATAGATATAAAAGCTTCCTTGAGAAGGTGGGATTTGAGTTGAGTTGGAAATGAGAGAAACTAAGAGGCAGAGCTGAGGGGCCAGAGCATTTCAGGTAGAGGGAGAATAGCATGTGCACAGAGACATAGTATCGTGCTAGAAAAACTACAAGTGGATTGATGTTGGTGCGATGTTGCAATGCATAGAGGAAACTAAGGTGTAAGGAGGTTGGAAAGGTAGGAAGGGTCCAGGTTATGAAGAGCTTTAAATGCCGAACAAAGGATTGTATATTTTTTCTTGGGAGTAATAGGGTTTGAAATTCAGTGAGTAAAGGTATACCATTTTGTTGTTCAGTCATTTCAGTTGTGTCTGACTCTTCATGACCCCATTTGGGGTTTTCTTGGAAAAGATATCAGAGTAGTTTGCCATTTCCTTCTTTAGCTCATTTTATAGATGAGGAAACTGAGGCAAATAGGGTGAAGTGACTTGCCTAGGGTCACACAGCTAATAAGTGCCTGAGGCCAGATTTGAACTCAGGAAGCTGAATCTTCCTGACTCCAGGCTCAATACTTTATCCACTGTGCCACCTGGCTGCCCAAAGGTAATGGTTAAATGAAGAAATATTCCACCTTGCTACCACAAGCCATGTAGAGAATGGGACCATGATGTAGTGGAAAGAGTCAGAGGGCCTGACTTACCATCCTGCTCTGTAACTATTTATATGACCTTGGAGGAAACTGAGTGATGCGGTGGATAGCTCCTTAGGCCAGGAATCAGGAAGACCTGAGTTCAAATATGACCTGAGATACTTACAAGCTATGTGACTCTGGGTAAGTCACCTAATCTCTCTTTGCCTCAGTTTCCTCAACTGTAAAATAGGGATGATAATAACATCTACCTCCCATGGATGTTGTGAGGATCAAATGAGATAATATTTGTAAAGCACTTAGCCATGTGCCTGGCATAATAATTAATTCTTGTTTCCTTCCTTAACCTCTCTAGGGCTCAAGGTTCCTCATAATAAAATAGAAGAGTTGGATGAGATAATCTCCATTTCTTTCTGGCTCTGATTCCTGTGATCCTAAGTTCTTTAAATGACTTCTACACTTCCAAAGATGGCCCTTGAACCTGGCTTGGTAAATATTTAGATTTGAGTGGCAATTAACATTTGGCAATTATAGTTGATTATAATCAGTATGAAGTAGTAACATGCTAAGGTGATTTGGAGATTACATCACTGAAGAGAAATTAAATGACCAAGAGAAAGAAGATAGAGCTAAAAATTTATTGGAAAAATCTATTTGAATATATCATAACCAATAGTCCACTTGCAAATCCAGGCACTTCTGCACTTAAAGTTCTTGATATGTAATCAGCATTCAATAAATATTTGTTTGATTAAAAATAATATTCATGAATATTTAATTTCAATTTCAGGGGACAGGCAGCATCCTGTAGTGAATAGAGGCAAAGAGCTGGAGCTGGAAAGAACTGGGTAAAAATATGGCTTCAGATATGTGCTAGCTATGTGACTCTGGGAAAGGTAATAAACTAAAACAGCTTTCTATCCTGACTGTTTGGTCTCTTACCATTAGACCATAGAAATATGTTATTCTTAAATTCCCCATTGAGGTAACGATGCTAAGTTATCAAAGTCATTTTCAAGGCATCTTAGTGGAAAGAGGAATATCATGCTTTCCCCTTAATTTCCTTGTAGAAAGAAGAACCTGGGACCACAGAGCTCTGGTTTGTAAATCTTTTATTAAAAGAGTTGTCTTTCCACAGTAGTAAAGCTTTGGCACTTACAGTATAAAAAAATAATCACCAACCATCATTATCCCAAATTCCTCTCGTCAACTGCATACTAAGTGTCTCCAATACAATTTTCTTTTTCCATATTTAAAAAAAAAACCCTGGGGAGAAACTGATAAATAACAGGTAAGATAGAGCTATTGCTAGGAAATTACTAGAATCATTTAGGAAACAAAATCAGGACTGTGCATATTTTAAATATCACAGTGACTGGGAGATGCAGGGCCTCGAGGTTTGCAGGCCACACAGTTAAGTGACAGCAGAAGTGTTTGGTGACTTTCCTATTTCTAAATTTCAATATGTCATTTCTGTTCACAGCAGTTTGGTTGGTTCCAGATGCTTCCCTATAATTGACCTACTTATCCTCAACCAAATCAGGAGTCAAAATCAATGCATTTAAAATACTGAGCGGTAGGAACACTATAGGGCAGAGAGGGCAATTCCCTGCTGCCAATGGTGAAGGAGAAAAGTCTTAAAACACTCCCAGGGTGATGCTGGTAGAAGCTGTGAGCTGAGCTTAAGCTGGGGAAGTTGCTCCAGAGCAGAAGGCTTTTGAATGTTTACCCTGAAAGATGAGTTTGCTAGCATCACTCCATTTTGGACGGTGTCTCAGCGGAAAGTTGCTTGCTCTTCAGGGCTGGAGAATATTACTTTTCTCGGGAATCTTGTGAATTTTCTGTGTCTGCCTGTACATCCAAAGGCATGAAACACTCAATTGGGCAGTTGACATTCTGTTTAAAGGGAAAAGGGGGAAAAAAAAAAGCTTAGTAACAAATACTAAAAGTCGAGCAATCAATAACTGAACTGAATTAAAATCTCCTTGAATTAGTGTTACAAACTACAGTAAGTACATATGCTCCACCCTGACCTATTTCTTTAGAATCACAGGTGTTTTATTCATTTACAGAGGGAGTGATGGGTTATAAGAAAGAATCATACAAACAAAAACTCCTAGGGGACAGCTCTGGGGTTTGCATCCTTACAACATAGAAAAGCAGGGACCACGGTCACATAACAGATAACTCACATTCCATAGTTACAAAGCACTTTCTTAGAGCTACCCTGTGAGTTAAGTAGTACAAGTAATTTTATCCCTTTTCACAGATACAGAACAAAAGCTGAGGGAGGATGAGTGATTTTTCCGTGGTCAGGCAACGAATAAGTTTTATACCCAGGTATTAAATCCAAGACTCCATACTCCAAAACTTTCCTCTTTCCCCCTTTCTCTACTCCCCCTTTTCAACACTTAGTTCGTTAAGTAATAGTTATAGTAATAATATAATAGTATATATAATATAATAATGAATAGTATACATAATGGTAATAGTAATATAATACTAAACAATATTAATAGTAATCACATAGTATATATAATAAGTAAAATAATAAATAGCACATATTAGTAACATAATAATAAATAATAGTACCAGTAATAACATAATAGTATATATAATAGTAATATAAGTAAAGTAACAAGTGGTATATATAATAGTAATATAATAATAAATAAAATAATGAATAGTATATAATAAATAACAGTAATAACTAATAACAATAAACAATAGTAATAAGCAATATTATATATAATAGTAATATAATGAATAAAACAAAAAGAACATATACAATAGTAATATAATAATAATAAATAATAGTAATAGCAATAAGGAAGAATCATACAGACAAAAACTCCTAGGGGAGAAGGCTTGAGGACTGTATGTATACACTCACAGTATTTGTTCTCTGATGATATCTCTGAGAATAGTGATTGTAGGAGTGGCCTGCTGAGCCTTCCGGTGTGGTCTCCACCCCAGGCCTTCGGCAGCTGTCACAGCGCCAGCCCTGTCCAAGCAGAGAGAACAGCGTGATGAGGGGCTTGTGCATGATGATAACACCCGGATGCAGTAAGTCTGCTCCAAGGTCCCGTCTGGGATTCAGAGCCAATGTAAAAAAGTTAAGGCTCTAAGCGAACCTCAATGTCAATGTGTTCTTGTTCCTCTTACAAGGAATCTTGCTGTGTCAGGCAAAAGCCTTATAGCGCCTCAATAACATCTATGTGTTCATGTTCTTTCTCCCCTTCCTAGAATGATCTCTCCTGTCCTTACTCCCTATTAAAATTCTACCCATTTTTCAGGTTCCAATTCAAGCCTCACCAACTTCAAGAAACCTCTCACAACTAGGTCACAGAAGGAACTTTTGAGAGCTCATCTGGGGTGACTTTTTTTTTAAATTTTACAAATAAGGAAACTGAGGCCTAGAAAGGTGATATAAATTGCTTAATAACATGTAGCAAATTAGTGGCAGAGCCCAGACCAGAAGCCAGATTGGTTAACTCCTCATATGGTGCTAATTTTGGCAATTCAACTTGAGTCAATCCGACAAACATTTATTAAGTGCTGTCAGTGTTCAAGGCACTGAGAGGCATTGAAGATATGATACAGACCCTATCCTCAAGAAGTTTCCATTCTAACAGGGGAGACAACATGTACATATGTAAATATAGACATAATATATACAAAACGAATAAAGTAGCTTGGGGATCAGGAAAGGCATCATGTAGAAGGGGAATCTTGAAGAAAATGAGGGAGTCCAAGAAGAGGAGAGAAGGAAGTATATTCTAGTAAGAGGGGATAGGCAGTCTGAAGGCAGCGAGACGGGCCATAGAGAGCTGGGTGTTCAGAATAGTAAATACGCCAGTAGGGCCAGTTGTGAAGATGTAAGAAGACTGGAAAGACAGGAAGGGGCCAGCTTGCAAAGAGCTTAAAATGCCTTAAAACTGGAGTTTTCTATTTGATCCTGGAGGGAATAGGGAGCCACTTGGGTCTATAAAGAAAGGGGTTGGAGTAACATGACCAGACCTGGGCATTAGGAAAATCACTGGTTTGGAAGATGGAGTGGAATGGGGAGATAGAGAGGGAGGCAGGAAGACTAAATAGAGAGCTATTGCATTAGGAGAAATGAAGGCTTAAAAGAGGCTGGTGGCTATGTGAAGAGGGAGGAGGCTGTTTTTGAGAGATGTTGTGAAACAACAAAAATGATAAGATTTGATAATTGTGACTAGACATGAGGATATTGGATATACAGTCCAATCCATATTCCTCTCTCCATCTCTGAGCTCCTCTTGTACTTCTAATCAATTCCACAGAGTTGACCTCTATTAAATTTTATCCTATTTCCTGAATCTTTTTTGTTCATTGTAACTGGATTATAAACCTCTTGAGGACAGACAGCATATCTAATGGACCTGTTGTATTCCCCACAGCTCTTAACATAGGGGTAGACATGTGATTGCTGCACATCAAATACTCTATGAGTGAGTGAAAAAAGCCTTTTCTTGCCTCCCTCATCATCTGCCTCCAAGTATACTCCCTTACCTCTTGGACATAATGCTCAGACATACCTGCTGTCCGCCAAAACATGTGCAAGAGCAGATGGCCCCAAGGTACTCCTTTTGCCACTGTTCCCCTACGTGGTATGTCTTACCATCATCATAACAGGTGGCCTCATCTGTTAAAAAAAATGCAACGTATAATGTATGTGTATATATATAGATATATATGTAATGTGTATATGTATATATACATGTATATACATTACATAATACATATTCAATATGTAATGTATAAGCAAAACCCAGTTCAGAGATTTTCATTTCATCAGTGGCCACTGGACTCTTATTCAACATTGACTTCTTGCCCGACCAGAAAGTGGGGCTTCTGTGTGGCTAAGCTCATTTACGGACTACCACATTCTAAAGAAATGAATCTTATAATTACATGGGATTAAATGGATAGGCAGTTGGAAATCATTTGAAAAAAGGTGAATACAAACACCAACCAAACAACATGGCTTCCCATAGAACATTGCACTATATACAATGTTCAAAGCACTCAGTGCTATAAAGGATTAAAGAACCTCATAATAACCACAAATCATTTCTCATTTCTGAAGCTTGTCTGTCCCTTCTTAAATTACGAGATTAATAAGCATATTAGTCCCTCCCCCAAGGAGACCTCAAGTTCCCAATCTTTCCAGTGAATGAGAGTGGTGGCAGTTATAGCCCAGCTCTGACAAATGGAAGTGCTTAACACAACACTGAAAATGGTCTGTTACTACGTACGAGGATCACACTTGAATTCTCCCTTTCCATTTCCAAGACAGGTGCAGCTCATCATCTGTCCATTCTCTCCTTGGCGATCCCACTTGTCCCCGATCTTGTAATTCACACCATTGTCATGGCACCATTCTGAATAGATGGGAACAACAAAAGGTGAGTATCATTTATGACTGGTTCTCAGAACAGGGAAAACCACAGGGAGGAAGAAAAGTTATAAGGAAATCTGTGATTATAGCTTGGTCCCAATTATTGTGAATAATGAATCCCCTGAAGTGGTCTCATTATTTGAATTCATTCTGCATATTTTCATTAGGCTGGAATCAATGACCACATCTTACATAATTATAACTTCAGATAGGGTGAATTCAAATATGTGTCACCACTTCAGGGTATTCATTATCTACACTAATCGGGACCTAGCTAAAGTTATCATTTTGAGGGATTTAAAAATATGTAAACTTTTAATTTGATAGGATCCATTTCACTCCATAATTGGCAGTTCAAAAAATGAAACATCAGTCAAGTGATTGACATTTGAGTGCCCACATGTAGGTTTCAAGGAACAGATTATAAATGAATGTTTCTTCTAGGAATTCCAGAGATGAGTACAGATTAAAGTTGGATGAAATGACAAACAAAGCTAGATCTGATATTTTCAGGATTCTGTAAGTTACCATCTATTTCACATAACTGGAAGGAAAGAAAAACATTTAAAACCTATGTAGCAGAAACATAAAATCCAATGGTAATACCTGCAAATTAAAGCCTTATTCTGAAAACTGTATGCTTAGAGGTACTCTTACGTGTATTTCATTATAACACATCTAAGATGCTCCTTTACCCACGAGGCTTATATTATACTAAAACACAGTCCAAAAGACAGTATAGAACTATAGACTCTTAAGTTTATTCAGCTCTAGTAGGTCCTCCCTGCTGATTCTTAAACTTTTGTTGTTGTTGTTTCAGTCATGTCAAACTCTCTGTGACCCCATTTGGGGTTTTCTTGGCTATGATACTGGAGTGGTTTGCCATTTCCTTCTCCAGCACATTTTACACATGAGGATACTGAGGCAAATGGATAAGTGACTTGCCTAGGGTCACATAGCTAGTAAGTGTCTGAGGACAGATTTGAATTCAGGTCCTGACTCCAGGTCCTTCTTGCTGATCCTTAAACTTTTAAGAGGAGACTACTGAACAGTTAGGGCATTTGATCAAAGAATGTTTAAGGGGAGTCAAAGGATGATCTGAGAATATGTATATATGTATTATTAGACCTAGAGGCTTAGGTAGTAGAACTTAAAAGTAGAACATTTACAGTATTTAAAAAAACAAAACAAAACAAAACACCTAAACAAAATAATGAATTGCTTGCACATTCCTGAGTTTTTCCCGTATCTGTACTTCACAAAACACTTGTAGCTAAGTTACTTTTTTGTTTTTCAGAATATCCATGATAATCTGGATTAAATCATCTCATTTACATCAAAGCAAAATGCTGTGAAGATTAATTTAAAAAATTTAGCTGGCTTAAATATGTTTTAGTTGTATATGTAGCTAACGGTAAGCTTTTAAACCAGTTCTTTTTACAATTACGGAAAGAGTGAATGATTTCATCCATATATTTTGATTGGTTCACAGAAGTTTACCTACTCTGTAAATAAATAAAAAGTACAAAAATTAACCTTTTATTACAGTCCCCTTCCAGGGTCTCCATGGAGCAGAGGCAACATTATGTGGTGACCTTGAGACCTACATGACTATGACTGTGGGACATTAAATCTGACAAGTACCACACCAGGCTAGGGAGACTTTGCATATGAGATCATGGATGGTTTGTATGATGGCTTCCTAAGACGAGACTGTCTAAGTTTGAAAAGAGCAGGAACTGGCTAATCACTGAGTAATAAAGTTTTTGATAACCACAACTCTCAAAGACCATTTATTAAGTCATCAGAGGAACCTTTCAAATATTGAAGCGAATATAAAAATTAAACACTCATCAGCAGTGATACGGTCTTCCAAAAATCTAAGTAGCAGTAATGTCCTGGGAAATCCTGATGCCAGCCTCAAATGGTTCAGATATAATTATCTTAAGGAATAGTTATATCTCTCAATCTCTTTCAGCCTTTATACTTGTACTACCCACCTTATAAGGTTATTATGAAAATCAAATGAGCTTAACTAAGTAAAAGACTGTCACAATAAACAACTTTATAAATTATTCTCTCTTCCATTAATGTTGTTAATCAAGAGTTGAACTCCTTTAACTGTTTGCGTATCGGGAGGAGAAAAATGTGTTATTATCATTACCAACTAATCTCTGATAAATAATGACATCCACATGTGACCCCTTGATTTATTGCAATATTCAACAAGCAGCATTTCCCATCATCCTTTAATGATGCAAAATATTGCTTTGAGCTAATTTGTTTGCTCCATGTTTGGAACTGCCAATGTTTGCCAAACATGCTTACTTGGCCCATTAGTGCTAATGCATGAAATCCGTAGGAATGGATGAATGGATAGATAGATGGATGAATGGATGGACAAAGCAGGCTACTCACTAGATGAATCACATCTGAAATGACCGCTGCCAAAACCTAAGCATTGGCACCAGAGTTTAAAGCCAGAGTCAGATAATCGCTCCCATTCCTCTCCGATGGAATAGTGAGAGACAGTGAATGGATCAAAACATGTGTCATCTGTAGGTTGGGTCAATCCTTCATTAACTGTTCAGGGAGAAAAGGGGAATAAAAAGAGATGAGTTATAGGTGTTTTTCAAACTACTGAAGAATAAATGCTTAATCAAGCACCACAATCTGAATTAGCTTTTATTCTCACTTCTAATGCAGCATTAGCTTCCAATCATGTTCTTTGGATTTGGCAAAGATAAGCACTGATGGTTTTTTCCAAGGAAAACATAATACCTTTCCATTTCCAGTGGCCACAAATTTGAATGACCAGGTTAGAAAATGTAGAATGTAGAACATATTTCAGTAAAATTACATCCTTAGCATGACAAGTCTCAATTTTGAATAAATCATGATAAGAACATTATCAAGACCTTTAATGCTATGGCAGCTAACAAAAGAAGCTGCCCCAGATAAAAGGAAATGAAATCTGAGAGAAGCAGGCAAAAGTAATAACATGAGTCTGGTTGTTAGCCCAGTTCTGAATCTCCCTAAAAGCTTAAGTTAAAGTGATGGATGCAAACAAAATGTATTCCAAGTTATTCTCCACTAAGTATGAAACAAACTTACTATGATTTCAGATTCAAATTGGGGATGCTATGGTTCTTTTCACAAGGAATGAATCAAAAGGCAATGGTTATTTGAAGTGCCTAGTATTTAAAAAGACATCACTCTGGAAAAAAAATTGGATTTTTGGCATCAGCTAGAAAGTCTGAAAGTTCTCAAAGCCAGGGAAAGTTGGCTAAAACCCAGGCTGCGGCTACTGGGCTGAAGAAATTGGAAAAAGAACTGAAGTAATCTGGAACTATCAACAATGACTCCAGTTTTCTGAAAACAGCTAGGAGTTAAAATTCCTTCATGTTCATAGTTGGGGGAATGAATCTCAGAAAATGATAGGCTCATCATGGTAGTCCAGAGGCCTTTATATCGCTGGAAATTCTTTTCCAGTTATAATTCTGCTGGGAATAAATATTAGGCATTAGATAAGTATTATGCATACTCTTCAGATAAAAAAACAAATTTATAATTTGTTTTTCAGAAATATTCAACAATTTAATTTATAGGGAGTATGAATGACTTCTAAAGCAGTATCCTCATTCATTAGATGAGGAAATGGAATAGAGCTAAGAAACCAAACTGGCCCTCAGTAAACCATAACTCCTCGAGAGATCTGTTACTTAATATTTTCAGTTGTACAGTACAGAAAATCCTAATGATCAGAAGATTCAGGATTCTTAATTCTGAATATTCCTGGCCTCATGTCCAGCATACTGCTGCCAAGAGAGGCTTAGCTATAACCAGTTTGTTAAAAGAGAGATTAGGGGGTAATTCGGAGAAGTGCTAAATCCATCAGCAGCTAACTGGGATAGTCTTGCTGATATAATTAGAACAGAAACAAAACTGCCCTAAAAGAAAATAGCACACTTTAGAGAGAAAGGTGTGAGCTGCGTTTTGTGCCAGGTACAAATAATTCAGATCTGTTCAATTGTAGGAAACTCTAACCTCACTTCTAAAAATGAGGAAAGCAACCTACAGGTAACTTAAGACCTCCTAAAAGGAAGGTGTATTAGAATTGATATTTCATACATGTATGTATTCCTAAAGAGGACATTTGCAGGGGGAAAATACCATCAAACTAAAGTTGGTTTATCCACTTGAAAGGTTAAGTTCTTCACCTCAATTCAACCTAATCCACGTGGAGATTGATACTCAAAAGGATTTTTTAAAGAAGTTTTTGGAAAGAACGTCTCTGGTACTGATCAAAGGAAAGCACTCTGACCACATGCTGTAAATTTGAACATACCAGAGTTGCCCACTGTGACCATCTCTTCCCGGACTTTGTGTCTCCTCTGGTTTTTCACTGCCTCCACTATGATGTTGTAGGTAGCCCCTCTGGTAAGGCCGGTCAGTGTGGCACTGGCTGAAGTTCCAGGAACTCTGAACTGTAATTATCATTAAATCCAAGGGGGGGGGGGGAAGCATTATAGTAAGGAATAGACATGGCCTTTCCTAAGGAATAGTCACTCCACCCTCACAACATAAACAAGGGAAGAAGGGGAATGGAAGGGCCAGCGCTGAGAAGGGGATGGAACGAGGTCATGGCATAATAGGTCTCTAGAGGGATCTTAAAGGCTAGTTAGTTCAAACTGCTTATTCTGCAGAGGAGGAAACTGAGGCCCAGGAAAGTTAAGTGACTTGCCCATAGTCACTTAGATAATAAACATCAGGGGCGGAATTGAACTGAGTTCTTCTGACTCTAGAATTAGTACTCTCTCTAATGGTACCTGCTATCTTTTGGGCCAACCTCCCATCAAATCTCTTCCTTTTGCCTTACCAGGGTTCTTGGCCAAGTCTATCTCAAGTAGTTAGCCAGTCAATCAACAAACATTTATTAAGTGTTCCAGATGATGTGCTAAGTGCTGGGAATGTAAAGAAAGGCAGTCCCTATTCTTGAAGAGCTCTCAACTAACAGGGGAAACAATATGTAGCTACTTGAAATTAAACCACCGCTCTTCAAAATGGTAGAGACAGTAGGGCCCATGGTGCTGCTACCAAAGCATAGTTTAGCAAAATGAAAAACAAGGACTAGATTCTTTGGCAGAGACCACATGAGCACAATCCCGGTCTCCTGGCCATATAAGGGTTAATGGCTATCAGCTTCTGCTATTGAGTATGGGTTGTAACATTTCTGTGTATCCTCACAAGCCCACCTCCTCACACCCTTACCCCTATCATAGTAAACTTTGGGCAAATAGTCAATAAAATTGAACAAAAACTTATTAAGCTCCTCTTATGTCCAAAGCACTGTACTAGGAACTGGGTGGAGGTAGGGCGGGAGTACAAAGATAAAAATACTAGAGTCCTGCCCATAAAGGGTTTATATTTTGTTAGGGAAGAGAGGACAGCACAGCAAATGCAAAGTAGAGTAAAGTGTTCTAGGAAAATTTGAGGAAGGAAACAATCCTTTTATCTGGGGGAAAGGACAAGAGTAGAATATTAAATGGATGCCAGAAAGAGGAACTATAGGTAAGGGAAGTTTCTGGTACTATAACAATCACATATAACACCTCCTCAGGCTGCTTTTTTGCATTATAACCTTGATAATATGCATGTGAACGATGTCAAGATTTGTTATTTCTTTCTCATGGACGTCTCAGTGGGAACCTGCGTGGGCTAACTGCAGAGATAGTATTTTACTCATTCTTGAATAACTGCAAATTCAGGCAGAATTATAGGGTTTGAAATGATCTGTCAATCAAGACCCCTAGATGTGTGAGAATTACACAGATTTAGCTTGCTGAGCTTCAACAGCTCATCATTCATTCCTTCTCTTCATCTAAGACTAATGGTTCAATGCTGGGAAGGCACAATAGGATCAGACATGGGTGAAGTGCCAGATCCTAACCATGCCATCTTCTCAAAGGCTTCTGGGAATGAAGCCATTTGGAATTAGGTCTACGACAAGGAGTCAACTACGCTATAGTTAAATCACTTGGCTTACACCTTCTTTAATCTCACTATGCAAATGACAAGAAAATAAGCAATTACCTGTAAAGGTTCTTCATCAATGCCAATGGGATGGCATGAAATGATATATTCAGAACTTTCCTGGAGTGGTGTCCAAGAGATGGTAGTCTGAGAGAGAGCTTCTTGTCCTGTAGAGGCATTTGGATTGAGCCCAAGAACATGAGGATATGGAAGATGATCTGCATCCCCTCTGGGGATGTTAGCAATCTGAATCTCCTCATCTACATTCGGTGGGAATGGTCTTGGCCTATGCCTTATGGGGGTTGCTGCTGTGGGTGGTGTAGTCCGCCTAAAGCCATGTTCCTCAAAGATCATTTGTTGCCCAACACTAGGTTGCTGGCCGGTAGTGCCTGGAAGCTGTATACCATTTCCATTGTCATACCCAGGATTTGTGATGAAAGGGGTCTTTTGAACTGTGGAGGGAACATCCAAGATCTCTGGTCCATTAGGGTGTGGAAGGGTTACCAGTTGGGGAAGCTCATCTAGCCAAAGAAAGGTTAGAAGCAAAGCACATCAAGCTCCCGAAAAAAAAAAAAGCAGCATTAATCATTATCAAATCAAGCAATAATTATAGACTGTTTTCCAATCTGATCAAAGCCACTCATAAATTAGCAGCTTTCAGAATCATAGCACACTTTTCCAGGGAGAAATCTTTGCGATTTTCCCAAAAGTTTCTTTATAGCTTAGAAAGAAAAAGCATTAGTATGAATTTTTCATACCACTTAGACAAAGCTATGAGCCCCTGCACCCCAAAGAAGCTGCCTCTTCTCAAATTTAGAAACATAATGAATGGGACTATAATATGCATCATATTTTTTTTTCATTTGAGAAGTACATCTGAAAGGATGTAATTTCAGGCTATTCATGTCAATAGATGATGGATGAGAATTAGGGAGGTTTAGCTTATTGGTTTTCCAAGGATTCAAATAGTAAACTAGATAAATACATGTTTAAGTCAATTTAAAAAAAAAAGAAAAAAATTCTCAGTTAAACATAAATGAAACATTTTGTTCATAGAAAACAAACTGGAAAATCAAACATTTTTCAACACCAGGGCTTCAGAAGAGGAGAAAAGAATAAAGATTTGGCAGTATCTTTATCCATTTCTTTAACGTTTAAAATTTTGATGCTAGGCTTTAAAGAGCCCAGCTACTTAAGAGATTTGTTTGAATTTGTTTTTACAGTCACTACCAACTTCTTTTATACTGCCTGCTGCAAAGGAGAAAAAAAGAGCTGTAATATAGTTGAACAATTGCTGTTACTGAGAGGGAAAAAGAGATCAAAGTTATGCTGTTAAAAAATAGTAAGTTAGATGCGGTCTTTTCATACTGCCAATATGATCATTCATTTTTAGTCTTGGTTAGAATTTCTCTTGACAATCAATGCATTTTTTACCTGTCTTTATTCTTCCAATCAATGGTTCACTCTTTTGATTATTCTTCAAGGCAATGACATAGATGGTATACTCAGTTCCTGGTTCCAGACCTGGTAGAAGAACAAAATAATCAGGTTATCCTCTTCTCAAAAAAACAAAACAAAACAAAAACAAAACAGTTTTCATGGAAACAAACCTTCAGTGCTATATCTGCTTTACTATAGGAATTTCAAATGGAGTCAGGCAGGCTTATGTACTCAGTGACACATAGTAATGATAATAATAACAGGTAACCTTTATTTGAGGGTTGTTTGCAAAGCTCTACCTATTATCTAATTTGATCATGCCATTATGGGAAAGGCTAGACCTCTAGTCAGATGACTATAACTCATTTCTCTTGTAAAACACCTGGCATAGTGAATGGCCTATAGAACACAGAAGCTGCTTCCAAATGAATGTTAGTGAATCATTACTTTAAGGTTTCTACTTGGAAGAATATCAAGGCATCTTTGCATATTTCTTTTCCATGAGACATGTTTGCCTCCCTGAATTCAGGAAAAAAAATTGTAGTACTTGTTCAAAAAGATAAAACTTGAATGTCACAGAAGTTCTTGAATAATCTCTGTAGAAATTAGAAGACTTAATTATAAATAAATGTAAGGGATTCTAATGGGGCCATTAGTTTTTGGTTTGTCAATAATGCATAGGACAGTTGAGAGAATACTGGATCTTTCACTAGTTCAAACCTGACTGCTTCCAATTACTACCTTGGGCAAGCCATTTAATTTCCCTTGGCATCAGTTTCTTCATATATAAAGGGGGAAAAAATGAGAGAGTTGGATTACATGGCTTCTAAGATTCCTTCTGTGATCTTACATTTAACAAAAAACCTGATTAATTTACATCAGGCCTTCTCCCAACACTGGTATCTGGGATGTGGGAAAAATCCATTGCAATGCTCTCTAAATGTTCAGCCAGTTTTCTCAATGTGCAGAGCCTCAATTTTGAGTTCTATTGATTCACTATCAAGGATGATAATCAGATCATAATGTAATAAGAACTTCAACATTGCTTGAGAGATCAAAATTTAAGAGTCATGGAGAGAGGGTGTGATATGCTACTTCTCTATTTCAGTTCACTTCACGCAGAGGTTTTAGAATAGAGCACATTGGGCATCCAGAAAACCATTCTCATTATGGCCACAAATTGATATTTGTGTGAATGGGCTGCTATGCCTTAATTATTCAAAACCAGTTTGTCAGTCAACAAGCATTTATTAATGCTTACTATAGGGTGATAAGCTCTGAGGTTACAAAGAAAGGAACTTTTCCTCCCACCATAAATCCTGCTATAAAGGGATGCACATTCTAATGGGAAAAAAAAACATGTAAATAATTGGGTACATACACTACATATGCAGAGTAAGTAGATAGAACCAATGCCTATATTGTAAAAAATATAGTGATGGCACTGGCATCTGTCTTTCAGTAGTTAGATCAGTATGTTAGATCAGTACATCAAGGAGAAAGATATTTTGTGGGTAGGTATTGAAATAATTTTCTGGGTAATGTATCTATGTTTTACCATGATTATCCTTGGAAACTTAGTGCTTGGATGCTTAGTGCATAGAGATCATTTATTTCAACCTCATATAACAACATGAGGATGTTAAGCCATTCAAACTTGAAAATCCCTTCATCTGGGATTAAAAAGATTGGTTTTAGGTTACTATAAATAATTTGCTTTGAAAAAATCCAATTGTTGACGCTTTGATGGAAGTGACATGGTAGCTTTTTACTTAACTCATCACTATTTGGCACAGTATAGAAAGGTTGCCTCAGACTCTAAGGCTACTCTTAGATGTAGAATATTGTTAGAAGAAACCAGATAGTGACTTCTGACCCTGTAGTTTCTATCATCAATGTCCCAGAAGAATAATGTTATTAAAAATCCCTCCCTAGCATGTCTGTAAGGAAATGCTCAAAAGTTTCCTATCTGTGTGAAGAGTCTTGGGGAGTGAGGTAGAAAATTCCCACTGGAGAAGAGACATACCAGTGATAGTGGCCTCTGTGACCCCAGGACGAGGTCGAGGGACTACCTCTCGGGCAGGTGACCCAGGCTTCTCATACTTGATGATGTAGCCAGTGATCCGAGCTCGGGGTGGCTGCCATGAAACCAGCAGTGAATTAGGTGTGGTCGTGAGAAACCGAAGGTTGGATGGTGCATCAACAGCTGAAAGAAATCAAAGTTGGAATGAAAAAAAAAATGAATAGCCATTGAATGAAAATTAAGTCACCTTCCCAGTTCCATTTACTTAACCATAATCAAAGGATGGATATTGAAGTTTTCCATAAATAATTAAGGAAATGAAACATATATAATAATAAAAAATACAAAAAGTTATCCACTCTGTCAGTACCACCACCACTAAAGTTCACATTATTTAGTACATAAAAACAAATGGAAAAACCATAAAAAGTTTTCAACCAGAGGAATAGTTTGCATGCTAACTATGAATATGAAAAAAGAAAATATATTCCCTAGGATAGAGATGGACAAATAGTCAAAGATCAAAAGGGTATCTAGAAGGAGTAACAAGCTGTTATGAGCATATTATGGTTAATTAATTATACATATAGATAACTATAGACGGAAGCATATATGGCTTCATTGTTTAAAGTTCAATGCAAAATAAGAGATCATTCCATGTTTTAAAAAGAAGTGTTTACCAGTTGAAGCATCAATCACTACAGGTGAGCTTCGGGCATTGTCATTTAGGGTGTAGAGGTGAATCTTGTAATCAGTGCCTGGTTGTAAACCTAGAAATGGAATTTAAAAAAATGTCTCTGTTCTTACATTATAATGAAAAACAAAAATTCCTTTGATTATATGGATTCCGTCATTCTCTTTTCCTTAAACAAGTAAGTAATCACATGGAGGTCCATTTTAAGGTGGGTAACCGGGTGGATATATATAAATATATAATAAATTTATATACTTATAAATACAGAATATATAAATATATCATATATTTATATACATAATATATAAATACATAATATATATAAAAATATGATATATTTATATACATAATATATAAATACATGTACATACATATAATACATACATAATACACATACCTACATAATACATATACATACATATAAATATATAATATGTATAAATATATAGGAAAATATAAATATATAAATTATTAGGGGCTAAGAGATTTTCTATATCCCAAAAGAAAATCATAAATGCAAAGAACCTCATTGGGGATATAAGTTGATAATCCTTTCCAAACAGGAAAAATAAAAACCAAAATTTCCCTTCAGGAGATCCTTTTGATAGGGTTAATATTTAAGTGCTTTTTTTCCCCACAGAAACAATCAGAATTTTAGAGCTGAAAGGGACCTCACTTCCTCAGCTTTCTCTAGACAAATATTTGCTCTCTTGTTCAAGTTCATATCTTTATTTGTATTGTCGACTCTGTTAATCTCTGTTAATCCTACAAAAGGTAGTGTTAGGAAATACGTGTCACCAATTAGCCCGTTTCCATTATAGTAGTAGCATGCCTAGTGCCTTAGAAGGAAAGGATGAGGTTGGAAAATACCCTAAACTTGAGGTTTAGTTCCCTTCTTCTAATCAATAATATAACAAACCAGTGTTTTGGAGGTCGTGCTTTTGTGGCCAGGGTAGAAAAGAAGCCCATAATAAAGAAAACAATTGAATTATTCTAAAGATAACAATGAAATAGAATTAGCTTATGGCAGAATTTTGCTTCTTTTGGTCCAGAACTGTGATTTTTATTGGTGCAGGGAAATCCCAGTGAAGGGATTTCTTCTACAATGCAGGTCATCAATTGCTCTACAGCTCATAGTATTAGAAAGTTATCTATGGCATTTAGAGGTTAAGTGATTTGTGGAGAGTCACACAGCCAATGTCTCAGGAGAGATATGAATCTAGGTCTAGGCTGCCTGTCAGAATAGTATTGGTTAATAAATAATGCCAATGCCTTATTGATTAGACAAACCAGAGACTAAAACCACCTCCCTTCTTTCCCAGTTTGACAAATACTTGGCTACCTAGGAAATTCCATTTTGAACAGCGTCTTGTAGACCAAATTTAGAACCATGAAAAAATATATAAAGTCTCTTCTGTTTTCCCAAATAAGCTTTTTTTTAGTTTTTTTTTTAATAATCAGAGTAAAGCAAGAGCCCTTAATTCTTACCAGTGATAGTATAGCTTCTGACTTCTGGGCTGATAGTTCTCTGAACAGGACTCTGACCATTGGATGGGACAGCATCAACCTGGAAGCCTGTGATAGTCTCTGTCTTGGTTCTCCAGTTGATGGTGATGGTGGTCTCTGTGGCATCTGTCACACGAGCCCTACGTGGAGGACTTACATCTACATGACAACAAAGTATATGGTTTGTTGGTAGCTGTTGTATCCACAGAAATGATGATTTGGAGATGTTTTTTAAAAGCGTATTTTATTATTTCTTACTATATACAAGTATAAGTATTATAAAGACTCCATTGTTAGGAGCATAATGTTGGCTTCTTATGATTGTGATGTTAACATCTAGTCATTCTAAAAGGGAAATGGTTTTGGAAAATTAACATTAGCATTTCTGAATCCTGCTATTATGACAATATTCCATTATTATTAATGTTATACCCAAGGGAATAATGAATAGTTATTAAAATTAATAATATCATACATTGGTTTACCACTTTTATTCTTTTCAAAATGCCACACATCTTCTAACTCATTTGATTCACCTAATAATCCTTTGAAATAAGTAGTTGACCCCCTTAAACAGATGAAAAAATGGAGCCATAGTGGGGGCACAATTCCTTGCACCTAAGGTCTCAAAGCTAGTTATTATCAGAGCTGTCAATAGAAACCAAATCATGCACTTGTATTTTTGGATATGCCAGGGATTAAAACATCTCTGTTTCCCATGCCCATTGTCCTCCCCCCCACCATATTACTAAAACAAAAGTCTATTATAATAAGCATCCTATCAGATAAGTTCTGGCCTTGTCCTGCAGCATTATCAAGAGACTTTACTGTATATGCCAATGAGTTCTTTTTTTGGGGGGGGGGATGTAGAATGTTGGGAAAAAAGTATCATCTTCAAAAGAAATTCATTTTTAAGGAAGGCCTGCCTCTCCACCACAGTTGAGTATCATGTCCCTACAGTCTTAGGTGCTATTTTTTGTCTCTTTGTTCTGTTTCCTACATAGTCATGGATACAGGAAAGTTTGAATTACTTACTTTCCAAAGTAGTAACTACACCCTGTGCCGGCCTGCTGGTCAGAGTATCCTTAAGAGCATAGACGCTGACTTCATATTTAGTTGCCACCTACATAAAAGGAAACCACAGGAACATTAACAGTCAGTATTAACAACGTAATCTTAGGAAAACAAAATAAAACAAACAAAAAAATAAAAAAAATTTAAATTAATTAATTTATTATTTTTAGTTTTCAACATTCACTTCCATAAGATTTTGAGTTTTCAATTTTCTCCCCCGCCCTCTCCTTTCCCCTCCCCAAGATGGCATGCAATCTGATACAGGCTCTATTTATACATTCATATTAAGCATATTTTCACATTAGTCATGATGTGAAGAATAATTAGAACCAATGGGAGGAACCACGAGAAAGAAGAAACAAAACAAAACAGCAAAAAAAAAAGGACAGCAAATAGTATGCTTCAATCTGCATTCAGACTCCACAGTTCTTTCTCTGAATGTGGATGTCATTTTCCATCATGAGTCTTTTGGATTTGTCTTAGATCCTTGCATTGCTGAGAAGAACTAAGTCTATTAAAGTCAATCATCGCACAATGTGGCTGTTACAGTGTACAATGTTCTCCTGGTTCTGGTCATTTCATTCAGTATCAGTTCATATAAGTTTTTCCAAGTTTTTCTGAAGTCTGCCTGCTCATCATTTCTTATGGAACAATAGTATTCCATTACATTCACATACTACAACTTGCTCAGCCAAAACCCAATTGATGGGCACCCCCTCAATTTCCAATTCCTTGCCACCACAAAAAGAACTGCTATAAATATTTTTGTACATATGGGTCCTTTTCCCATTTTGTGATCTCTTTGGGATACAGCCCTAGAAGTGCTATTGCTGGGTCAAAGGGTATGCACAATTTTATAGCCCTTTGGGCATAGTTCCAAATTGCTCTCCAGAGTGGCTGGATCAGTTTACAACTCCATCAACAATGCATTAGTGTTTCAATTTTCCCACATCTTCTCCAACATTTATCATTTTCCTGTTTTGTCATGTTAGCCAGTCTGATAGATGTGATGTGGTACCTTACAGTCATTTTGATTTGCATTTCTCTAGTCAATAGTGATTTAGAGCATTTTTTCATACGACTGTAGATAGTTTTAATTTCTTCATCTGAAAACTGCCTGTTCATATCCTTTGACCATTTATCATTGGAGAATGACTTGTATTCTTATAAATTTGATTCAGTTCTCTATATATTTTAGAAATGAGGCCTTTATCAGAGACACTGGCTATAAAAATTTTTTCTCAACTTTCTGCTTCCCTTCTAATCTTGGTTGCATTGGCTTTGTTTGTGGAAAACCCTTTCAATTTAATGTAATCAAAGTCATCTGTTTTACATTTCATAATGTTCTCTATCTCTTGTTTGGTCATAAATTCTTCTGTTCTCCATAAATCTGACAGGCAAACTATTCTTTGCTTTCCTGGTTTGCTTATAGTATCAGTCTTTATATCTAAATCACATACCATTTTGACTTTATCTTGGTATAGGGTGTAATATATTGGTCTATGCCTAGTTTCTGCCATAATATTTTCCAGTTTTCCCAGCAGTTTTTGTTAAATAATGAGTTCTTATTCCAGAAGCTAGAATCTTTGGATTTATCAATTGTAGGTTAAAATTTTTTTTTAAATATATTTGGGACATACATTTGGAGGGTTGGCCATAGAGATACGAGATGATACATGATTCACTCTTTCATGATGTGGGGGGCATCAGCAATGGATTGGCCTGGATATTACTTTCTCTTGCCTGTTTTTCCTCGATTCCCTCTTTGAAATGGTTAAAGTCAGGTTCCAGAAAAACACCCTTTCCTTGGAATTCTGTGACTGCTACTGGCAAAATAATACCTTTTTTGCAGTTTCTATAGCTACAGGAAGTTGGAATGGGGGCAGGATAAAGGAATATGAGTGCCAATAGGACATCACTCACTCTGACACTGTTGCAGATGGCTACATCCTAGTCACAAAGTCTGTCCTTTTTTTTGAGGCAAAGTTCTTAAAATTCATCATCAGAATATCTGCATTTAGCTCACGAATAGAATTAAAGGCTGACTCTCTCATCTTTTCAGAGATAATGCGGGTGAGGGAATAGGTGGGGAAGAGAATCAGTTGAATTGAGAAGCCAATAATCCAGAATTCTCTATTATCTTCAACTCAATATCTCAGATATGGTTGGAAAAGCTAATGTTCCCCTGAAGAAATCCTATTTAGTATGAACTGCAGTATGAATACTTCCCTACATTGAGTAAAGGACTGGGAGATGATGCATGTGGAATCTTGCCTAGCCATGATATGTACTAATTAGAGATCAGTAAGTTTTGCTCAAACTGTTTTATGTCATGAGAAGGTTCAGAGGTGATTGGTATATTGGGAAATGGCTGGTATAAAAATATAGGTATCAATTAAATAGAATTAATGCAGGTAGGAAATATCCTTCATCTGAAGACTGTATGTAATACAGTTTTAGCTTTATCATAAAATTTAATCCCTACCTCTTTGGTACGGGCTGAACAGAATTAAGAATTATCCTTTAATTTTTTCTTACTCTGAAGAGATAACAATATGAGTTACCATCAGTCCTGACACCACAACTGAGGTGCTATCTGGAGCAAGGTTGATTTCCTTCGTCATCGGTCCTGTCTTCTCCTTAGGTGTCACTTGCACTCTGTATCCAGTGAGTTGGACATTGGGTGCTGTCCATTGTGCTGTCAAGCTGGTTGGAGAAACCTGAGTGAACTTCAGGTTGGCTGGTGAAGGAATAGCTGTCAAGATGATCATTAGTTAGAGGTTACCTTGCAGAAACCAGGGGATAGACAGTCATAAGCACTCAAGGAAGCAAAATAGATTGATCTATGAAAAGTATAAAGCAGCCCTGACATAACAGATCATTCTTTTGAAATTGTTGGGTTTTTTTTGTTTGTTTGTTTGTTTTTTGCCGGAGAAGGATGTGTAAATTTTGTGGATAAGAAGGACCGTGAGAAAAGGGCATGTTGGAGCACAAGTGACTTTTCTTTCCATCTCCACAGAATCTTAACATCAAGGATAACTGTCAGCTACTGGAAAAAAGTCTTGGGTGCTGGTCATTGGGTTCTGTTTCTCATAAAGAAGTGTCTGCTCTAAGACAGAACCGATATATCCTACAGGCCATGTATCTGTCAAGCCAAACTGATCTAGGAGCACATATCCCCCCCCCTTTTTTATTGGTGTACAAAGATAATAATGAATCAATTGTGGAGTCATTCCCCCTACTTTTAAATATATAAGAACATTTAAGGTTTCCATTTCTTATGGAGAGTTCTTGGCTAACTTTAGAGCATTATCTATGGTTCAATCCAAGATAGTTAGATTGACTTCAGACAGAGGAACTCAAGGGCCAATTCAATGCAGCTCAAATTTTCACAACACCTCAAGACCATACCTATAAGCCTTCTCTGTTTCTGTGTTCATAAAGCAGAAAGGAACAGACTGTTCATGGAAAACAACCATGTTTCCAACAACTTCCAGAAAGTTTTAATTTTATATGTTTTTATTTTGTATGCATATAATCAATGCTCCTTTAAGGATATTTAAATGATCAAACACCCAGCAGGTTATTAATTGGAAAAAAAACCCCAAAACTTACCCTTGTTGTCTCAGAAAGATGCTGCTGTCAAGTATCATTTTTTTAAAAAAAGAAAATGGTAAGCAGATATGATGCCAGGCCTTTATAAACACAGTGAAGGCAAACCACAAGGAAACATGATTTAAGAAATAATCCATGTATTTTAGTTGAAGCAAAGCACCAATTTCTAGTCTGCTGCTTTTAGCTCCTGGTCTTGTGCACAAGCCATGCATTTCTGAGATTTCCTTGTATTAGGCCTATTTGTCTTTGATCTCACCTAAGCATTCTGCTAGTCCACCATTTCCTCCTCCCAAGAGGAACATTCAATTCCTGTTCTTGCAGGAGGTTTCTTTTTTTTTTTTAATTTATTTTTTTTTCTAAATTCCTGAGATGGGCACCAGTAATTTACGGCAGTATCTTTCACTTAGCAGGGCATAAAGCCACTGTTCCCATGACCACCTGAGTGGTACAATGAAAGGTATACCTGTGGACTGGGTTCCAATCAGGGGCTGGCTCTCCATATCATCGTGCAAGGCAACAACACTGACTGTGTACTCAGACCCCGGCCTGAGGCCCTGCAGTTCTGCTGTGTCTTCTTCACCATCAGGGGCGGGAAATAGCTCATGGATTCCATCCTCAGGGCTTGAGTAGGTCACCCTATACCTGGAAACTTGCCCCTGTGGGCTTTCCCAAGCAATTTTGATGGAATCGACATCCACATCAGTGAATGCCAGTCCTTTAGGGCGATCAATGTCTGTTAGGCAAATTAATGGTGAGAGGTTATGGGAAAAGCAAGTAGGGAAATAAGCATTTTATAACATGCAAAGCAGTTTTGCAGATACCATTCCCTTTAACAAATTAACTCCGATCAAACAAATCACTATTAATTAAATGGAATATTACTTGATGGGTTCTAAAAAGATTAAATTATTTTTTTTCTGATTTAAAAAAAATTAAAAAATTGTTATCCTTTAAAACTAAAACAAAAGCCAGGTGCACATGGATGAGAAACCCAGACACCCTGCAAAATGTACCCACAATTGGGATTTTATATCTACTTAATTCCAAAGTAATAATTCTTCTTATTTCATTCTTTCTTTTTTGCAATGTGGTGTTAGTTTTACAGACCAACTTTTTCTGTGCCTTGAGGATGGTAAAGATGATTTCCAAAGTGAGTTTTAGACTCTTGTACATATTTCTCCAACACCTGTTCTTTACCCCCCCTCTATTGGGTGTTTTCAATGACATCATCTAACACATATTTCACATTTTACTACTAAATTTACTACATCTTACTGTTAAATGGAGGGAGGAGTACATAAATTCAATTTTTACCATCCAGACATAGAAAATGAGGTCCTCGCAAAAACAAAACAAAACAAAACAAAACAAAACAAACAAATAAAAAAACCAAACATTTTGTAGATTTGCTAAAGCCAAATCATGTTCTGCCAAAGCCATCTGAGCAAAAGGATTCTGAAGCATAGCACCTAAGTGTGGAGGTTTGGCGATGTCTCCCTCACAAGTGAACTACTGTGCCACTGAAAAGGAAAACTGTCTGCTGAGGGATTGGCTGAGGATGTGAACCAGCAGACAGCTGTTCTAGCAGGAGAAATGTGCACGGGGCTTTTGGATACAAAGACAAAATTTTACCTTTGAAATTGAAAAACAAGTAAGATACATACTAGTGACTGCCGTCTGAACCAGAGGCTGACTCTCTCCATTTTGATTCTGAGCATAGATGCTAACCACATACTCTACTGTGGGCTGCAGTCCCTCAATGGTCATTTCTGTTTGATCTGCAAAAAAAATGTTAACATATGACTCAGATGAAAGTAACATATTGTGAGATATAATGTAAGTGTCTACGTTGGACAAATACCCTACCCCTGACTGAAAGAGCAGGAGAATCTGGCATCAAAGTGAAAAAAAAAGGGGGATAGTTGTGGAAAATTGTCCTATGTGGTCCCATCATCCAGTGAGAGTTTGGCACTGTTCTTCCCAGAATGAGCATTTTTATTTTTTAACCCCATTGAAATATATATATATATATATGTGTGTGTGTGTGTGTGTGTGTGTGTGTGTATATATGTGTGTGTGTGTGTGTATATATATATGTATGTATATATGTGTGTGTGTGTAAATATACATGTACATGTATATTAGAGAATTATGTCTAATAGTTAATAATTAAACCAGTTGAGGAAGGTGAGAACCTACTTAACTTTTGAATAATGAGCATTGATCTAACTTTCCAGATGGTTTTTTCAGGTCCTGATTTGATATAGCACATAAATATATTGTTGAATTGTATCTGACTTTTTGTGACCCCATTTAGGGTATTCTTGGTAGATACTGGAATGATTTTCCATTTCCTTCTCCAGCTCATTTTACAGATGAGGAAACTGAGGCAAACAGAATTAAGTGACTCGCCCAGGGTCACACAGCTAAATGTATGAGCTGTCTGAGGCCATATTTGAGCTCAGGTCTTCCTGACTTCAGGCCTAGAGCTCTATCCACTGAGCCATCCAAAGCTAATAAGTATAGGGCTGGGATATTTTGGCCAGAGGCTAGTCCAATCTAATTAGCATTACGTACATATTATGTGTTAGAGATACAAAAACAAAAGGCAAAGATGTCCTTCCCCCCCAAAATCTTACATTTTATTAGGAGAGGGGCTTATATTTTCCAAAGGAATACTTTGCTTTGCTCTTGGTGTGAAGGTCTTGTCAATCTACTAAGTGTATCTTATACTGTTAAAGATGTTTATATTCTTAAAATGGAATTATCCACTTGGAGAGAATAATACATATAGCATCCTCACACCATCATTGTGGAGTAGGATGGCAAGAAGTATGAACTTTATGCTCATGAATGAGCATACTCAGTTATATGATAACACACTGAAGTGAGAAAGACAATGAATTTGGAGTCTGAAGACCTAGCTCCAATTCCAGCTGTGCTACCTCCCTGCTGTGTGACCTTGGGCATCACCCAGGCAGGCTTTAGTTTCCTTACCTATAAAATAACCCAGGGGTTGAACAGGATAATCCCTAAGGGTCCCTCCAAGTTTAAATCCTACAATTCTTTGTATCTAGAAAAAAAGATTGTATCTTTGTATTCTTCAGTGCCTACCACTGCACTTTGCATATGGTAGTTGCCCAATAAATGTATGTCCAATTTAATTGAATTAATGACAGTCATTTATTTTAATAATGAGTACTGACTCTCCTATCTTTATCTTGCTGTATGAGAAATTAAGACTGCTCTTACCTGGGCCTGTCATTTTTGTTTTAGATTGTCCGGGGCCATTTTTGGGAGCAGTGGTCACTCTGTAACCAGTAACTGGAGAACTTGAAGGCAGCCACCTCACACTGATGCTGTTGTCCTGTACATCGGTCACTTGCATTTGGGATGGCTTATCAATTTCTAGAAAAAAACAAAACAAAACAAAACCAAAAACCAAAGAGAAGTCAGGAAAGCCCGTAAGAGGACCAGATAGTTTGTACCTCGCCACGATAATCCTCAGAACACCCTGATCTGATGAAGCTTGGTCAGCTGTGGGTCATTTCCTTTCCTCAGGCCACTTGGAGAAAAAGATGGCAAGTAGTTCCCATTATTTGTGAACAGATGACCTTGGAGTTCAAGAAATCAATGCAATTAAACCAGAATTTTATTTCTGGTAGAAATGTGATCGACACACAAAGCACATTCAAAAGAGTCATTCTGCTGCTTTATTGACATCTGCCTTCAACTTCAAGGTACTCGTTCCTCCCGTCTAACTTCGGTCTCAGTGCTGTTGGGACTATTTATAGATGGACTTTACTCCTCAAGAAAGGTAGCAGAGTGGCTCTTGGCTCGATGGCTTAGGAGAAAATGAGGTCAAAAGAAAACCTGGAACTATCATCAGTAAAAATAAATCTGCAGTAGCCCTAGAATGGTTTGTACCTACCTGTTCGGTATGAAATGGTCACAGGTTTGCTGCTGGCTGGACTGTCTCCACGACCAGTTACTGCATACACGGTGATGGTATAATCTACTCCAGGTTTAAGGCCAGTGATGGTGGCTGTAGATTTGGTACCAGGCACAGTGAACTCCTGCACAGGGCTGTTTCCTCCTATAGAAACAAAGGACATATTAGGGGATAAAATCTGGTAGCTGAACATTTCAAAGAGAGAAAACTGAAGTGTACTTTACTCATTCACTTTGAAAGAGTAGGTAATTATTTTTGTTGTTGTTCAGTTGTGTTTGACTCTTTGTGACCCCATTTGGGATTTTCTTAGCAAAGATACTAGAGTGCCATTTCCTTCCATAGCTCATTGAACAGATGAAGAAACTGAGGCAAATGGAGGTTAAGTGACTTGCCCAGAGTCACACAGCAAGTGAGTGTCTGAGGCCAGATTTGAACTCCAGGTTCCTGACTCCAGGTCCAGCATTCTGTCCATTGCACCACCTAGCTGCCCAGGTAATTATAGTTCACTCCAGTAATGGAGAAACTAAAGAAGATGGCAAGAATTTTAAATTTTAGAACTCTAGTATTGAGATTGGGTTAGGGAGTGGAAGAGCCTTGGATCATAATTCTTCCCATAAGTGTGAATGAAGTGGATATTATTTTGTTGTCTTACCTGTTTCACCATAGGTGATTCTGTAATATCTGACAGTAACAGCAGGTGCATCCCAACTAATAAGCAGACTGTTTGGGGTAGTAGCAATAACTTCAAGATCCCTTGGAACATCAGAAACTGAGAAATAATTGGAAAAACAGTTCCATTTCCATTAGTTTCAAGTTCTACTGAGATCTATCATCATGTAAGTTTGCAAATACTTTAATGACAATCCCAACATACATTTTTCACAAATGTTACACATGGATGTATGAGTAAAAATGAATTCAGGGTGAAGTAATCTACTAAAGGTGTGATAAACAAAAATGTATAAACTATCATGGAATTTAAATCTATGAGAAGAACTATTCTTAAGGGCAGCTTAAAAACAGCAAATTTCCCATTCAGACTTCAATTTTGAATAAAACTATTGGTCTTGTTTATATGCATAAATAGCTGCATAAAAATTCATTGGGATGATACAAACAATTTCCCATCTCTGCTCTCCATTTCTATCCTTTGTCTGTCAAATAGGCTGAGGCAGATAAGACAAAAACCCACTTCATAGAGGACACCACATAATATAGGACAACTCTCTGAGTTTACCCACAGTTTGAGAAGTAGCTTACCCGTTGACTGTTGCCCAACCAAAGGGGCACTTTCCTCTCTGCCATTGACAGATATGATGCTGACCACATACTCTGTGCCTGGATTCAGGTTAGTAAGTGTGATGGAGTTCCTTGAGGGGGGGACCCGGTCCTCACGAGGTCTTCCACTAGCATGTTCAGGATGGTGGCGAATCTTGTAGCCAGTGTTGGGGGCTCGTGGAGACATCCAATGGACAGTGAAGGAGTTGGCAGTTATATCAGAAAAGTCAATGCCAGTTGGGGAATCAAGACCTGTTTTTCCACCAAGACAAAGAAAAAACTCAAGAAGGGAAAAGGAGTGCAAAGGGAAAAGCAACCAAGTAACCTCATTAACAAAGTAATGATATTCCAGATATGACCTACTGAATCAAAATGATATATCACTCAATTAATCAATGTTTATTAAGCACCTCCCATATGCCAGGGCCTGGGCTAAGTGCTGGAGATACAAAAGGAGACAACATGGAAACAAATATATATAAAGTGAGCTATATACAGGATAAAAAGCAAACAATTAACACAAGAAAGGCACTAGAATTAAGAGGGATTAGGGAAGGCTTCCCGTAGAAGGTGAAATTTTAGTTGGGACTTAAAGAAAACCAGGGAAGTCAGTAGTCAGAGTGGAAGAGGGGAGAGCATTTCAGGCATGGGAGACAGCAAGAGAAAATGCCCAAAGCTGAAAGATGGAGTGTCTTGTTCATGGAACAGCCAGAAGGTCAGCGTCAAAGAATTGAAGAGTATGTTTGGGGAATAAGGTAGGAGGGGGCAGGAGTGACATGATTGGACCTGTGCTTTAGAGAAATCACTTTGGTGGCTGAATGGAGAATGGTTTAGAGTGGGGAGAGACTGGAGGAAGGCAAACCCCATCAGTAGCTATTGCAATGGTCAAGGTGTGAAGTGATGAGGGCCTGCACTAGAGTGGTGGTAGTATCAAAGGAGAGAAGGCGGTGGGGGGGGGGAAGCGGAGGCAAGGGGGGGCACTATTTAAGAGATATTGCAAAGGTGAAATCAACTGGCTACCTCTTGGATATTGGGTGGGGGGAGTGAGAGAGATAGTGAAGAGTCCAGCATAACATCCAGGTTGCAAGCCTGGAGGACAGGGAGCATGATGTTGCCCTCTACAGTAACAGGGAAAGCAGGAGGAGGGGAGGAGTCTAGGGAGAAAGATAACATATAATATATAATAAACAAACTTCAAGGCCTTGACTCATATATAGGCAACACTAAAGTAATCCCACCAATGGGATGGAATTGTAGATAACTACAAAATCATTTCCACATATCTCTGGGATATATTTATTGATTCACAGTTGAATATAGGTATGTCTGATATGCTAGAAATTCACTTCAAAAAGTAAATAATAAAGTTCTACTGGGAAACACTCATTTAGGAAGAAGAGGTCTTCACCCTGATGTCTATACTCCTATTCAGTGCAAAAAACCAGTAGAAGAAACATTATATAGCAGGAAGAACGCTGGACTTGGTAGACTTGAGTTCTTTCTTGTCTCTAGATAGCCATGTGGTTTTGGTAAGTTTCTTTGCCTCTCGAAGTCTATTTCCTGAGGAACAACTTTAAGATCCCTTATAGTTTTAAAATCCTATGTTTTTTTTTAGTTCAAAACAGTTGGCAAAGTCTGCCAACTTTTATAAGTTCAAATCTCCAAAACTCTCTGGACTTCAGTTTTCTCATCTATGAAATCAAGGATTGCAGGAGAAGATCTCAAAAGAACCTTTCTAACACTAATAGTCTGTGATCGTATTCACCTGAAATATTTTACCTACACCAAACCATGTACTGTATTTTGTAAATAAAAGTGATAAAAGAAGAGCTAATATTTAGGAGAAGAAAATACAGTCATTGAACTTGATAATGACAAATTGAAGTAAATCCCACCTGCGCCCAGTTAAAGAAATATTTAATTTGGTGAAGAGTGCTAGATCTCCAGGCAGATGGAGGGAAATAAAGAGTTCATATTTTTACTAAAGAAAAAATAAGAGGGAAAAGATGGATAACAATGGGAGAGAACTAGGTTAGTCATCAGAAAGAACTTTCTTATAAAGAGAATTATAAATGCTGATTTGGTCAATAAGAAGGATTGTAAAAGCTTCTTTTCTGGAGATCTTAAGAGAAAAGAGAAACAATTAGCTTCCTGGAATTGCTTGTCTTTGACAGCCCTCTCAGGAGACTAACTATTCTGGACTTACTCTGTTGGACCAAAGGGATTTAAAAATTATTCAGCAAGAATTCTTTTCTATCCGTAGTAGTAATAGTGATAACAACAACAACAAAGTAGTAATAGTAACAAATCAACTGATTCTGCACTTGGCAGGTGCTAGCAACCTGGCACACTGAGTGAGTTAAACCTTGCCAATATGACACACCTGTTTTCTGTCTTCCTTTAAGAGGTATGCTCTCATGTTGTTCATAAACGCTGGAAACGCTGACCAAATACTCAGTACCAGGAAGGAGATCTGAAGAGTTTAAAAAAAAAATCAGCTTTGATTTTGAAAACAATGAAAATGTTAATGTCTTAAGTATTCTTTGGACCATTTCAGTGGATGAGAGAACAACCCTTGACCCATTCTTCCATCTTATACGGAGCAAATCAGGTTTTTTATACATGACATTGGCTTTGGAAGCATTTGAGAGAGGGGAGGCTTATCTCCCCTGGCACCATGTTGTAGTGTACGTGGCCATGCACCATGAGAAGGTAGATCTGTTCCAGCAAAGGCACAACATCCATATCACGCAGTAACTAAGCCACAGGAAGACTTCTCAAGAAGAAATCTGACTCTGAAGGGAGTTAAGACTAACCCCAGACTTGACAGGCCATTGTGATTAGCTTGGGTTTCCCTTTTTTTATCCACTTCATGGGGAAAGGGGTTGGGTGGTAAAGGAGAGATTCTATATTATATTAAAAACAGGAATAGAGACTGTACCTGTGTTTTCATTGGCAACTCCTAGATGAAGGCACTCTCTTTACCAATGCAGGTTGGCACCTCTCCAACTTATAGTCCTAGAGAGTTGCATAAGGCACTGAGAGGTTCAGTGATTTGCCCAGGATCACTTGGCCAGTATGTGTCAGAGGTGGGACCTGAATCTAGATCCTACTATCTTCGAGGCCACCTCAAAAGGCCCAAAACATTTGGCTCAAGTCTTACATAATTAATTTCAACATTAGCTTGAGTTGCATGGGTTTCTTTGGTTTTTATCTTAGGTTCTCACCACCAAAGTTTTCCATCCACAAATAAGCTATACCAAAGTAATGAAAGTCATACCAAGAAAACTATTTACACATATAAAGAGTCACATAATTATCTGCTTGGATTTAAGAGCTGAATCTATAAGCATTCCAACAAATTTCTTGCTTTTAATTACAGTTACATTGGGAGGCTAGTAACATATTCAATATGCTCTGGACCAGGTTTTCTTGGATGGCTCAACCGAATCACTTACTTGTTAGGACCACCATGTTATCTGAAGGGGAAATGGTCAACTCTGCAACATCTTCCTCATTTTTCACAGGTGAATATCGTACCAGTAGGTTAGTCAGTTCAATAGATGGTGGTGGAGCCCAGGTCACACGCATGGTGTCTGGGCCAACATTGGTGAATCGCAGGTCAGTGGGAGGAGGGACAGCTAAGTTCAGATAAGAAGGAAAAATAAGTTAAACTGGAAAATGGAATCTAATTGAAATGAAATTACAAAGAAGGTTAAAAAAACACTATTTCATGCAAAAAAAAGGAAAAACGACAATTCGATTCATGCAAACACTTTTTTAATCTACATAATTTTCTACTACTGTTATAATTATACACAGAATACTGTTAGGCTCCTTTAACCTTTCTGCCATCTTTGATATTTAAAACATGACTTTTACCTATTTTGCAAACATAATTACAAATTTCAAGTACATTATCAGTGCCATTGGAGACACTATTGAACCCAAGGCTGAGAGAGGCTTAAGTTGCCACACAGCAAAGAGAGACAGAGCAGGACTTCCAAATACAAATGCATGCACATAGAAAGAAAGAGAAGAGTATCCTGTATGTGCCCATGACTGGTCCATCTACAGCTACTGGTATGGCTATATTTTCTGAGTCAGTGGGTTCTACTCATGCAAAGAGGTTCTCAGCATGTGTTTTTTTTTTTTTTAAACCATGCATAGCAGAGAACCTTTACGGTGTTGCATGCTTGTCACTAGTCTTTGATTAAAGAGTGGTTTCCTTTCAAAAGAGGCATTACATGTGTTCTTTGACTCAGAAATCACAGAACCTTGTTGGGGAGCAGAGAGGAGTACAGACCAGTATTTTTAGAAAACAGTCATCTGGAAGGCTTCTCAGTAATGCCATCTCATTGAGTAAGGACTCACTTTTGTAATGAGCATCATGGTAACATGCAAATATAACTAATTATGTCATTCAGACATAAATATAAAAGGCATCAGATATATATTTTTGCTCTACGTAGTTTCAAATGGAATCTAATTTTAGGGGTCACTTCACATTCGTTTTAAATATACCCCATTTGACACTACCTTCTGCCTCCTCTCCCTTTCTAATTCACTTTACCAAATGCGTATTCACCCTTCTTTTCAATTTTGGCAAATGATTTAGTTCTCCTTTGAAACCGCCACACCTTTGACCAAAGCAGCTGGTACCAACATGCAACACCATCCATGTCTTAAACACAGAAGTTTTCAAAATTCACCCGTTTGCTGTGTCAGAGTGGTAGGGGCACTCTCTCCGCCATTAATGAGAGTGATAACGCTGATGTCATAGTCAATGCCCGGCTCCAGCCCTGTAACTGTGTAGTATCCTACTGAGGAGTCCACAAAATCTTCAAAAATAGGGATACCTTCTCCTGCCGCAACTACTGTGATGCGGTACCCAATAATGGTGGAGGCGTTTAGCGGGGTCCACCTCAGGCCGATGCTTGAATCGGTTATATCAACAAAGCTTAGGTCAGTGAGTTGGGGTACCTCTATTGGGTTATAAAGCAAAAAGGGCAAAAGGAAAATAGAGGCAAAAAAAGAGGAAAAATAAAGCAGTGTTCATCAGATGACAAGTAGTAAAATCGATGGAATACTAAAGCAATGATGGTAATATGCAAACTTTCCTTGTTAAAGTTATCTGAAAATGATTTCCAGATCAACATTTTTTGGCTTCTTTCCAGCACAAAATATATTACAAAGTGCTGTTTTAAATTTCTATGGATTTTGAAAATGTTCCCCACCCCAACTGTGTGATTTGAATCACATAGATTCACAATAAACTCTTTAGGAAGCCAAAATTATTCCCAGAATCCCAATATTACATCTTCAACATGTATCAGTTACCAAAAAAAAGAAAAAAAAATGGAACCCAAATCCAAACTTTTTAGGAATAGTAACATGAAGCTTGCTTGGAAAAGGCTTATTTGGTTTTTTAAGGAGGTTGCTATATAACAGGTTTTCTATAGAAAACTCAAAGCAACACCATACCCCATAATGCTGTATTTTACACATGACGCTTGCCATCCAAAGATGAATGTAAGCATAGAACAGATAGGTCTGGGTTATAGGCCTTCACCACTATTTTATTTTATCAAATTATAGAATTATGCTCAGATCTGTGGTTTTTTGTCACTGTAAAGGAATTCACAGCGTGGGAATTCCCTTCATCAGTATTGCTTTCAATCCCTCTTAACTCGATAGATAAGTACTAGGGAATTGTCTGAGCTATATAGAGGTTAAATGACTCACACATCTAGACAGCATTAGAAGTGAGAAGTGAACCGAGGTCTTCTAGACCTCAAGCCCGGTACTCCAGCCAGTACCACATGCTGCCTCTAAGTTTAATATATTCATCAAAATCAATTATAATTGGTAAGCAATACTCTAAAAATTATGAAAGGCAACATTCCATGCATATCTGTCCAATGCATGGCACTCTGTAACAACTTCATTTTGGATGGATCGAAGCCAAGGAAAACTAAATAGTATGGCTTGAATTTTCCTGTTCACTTCTTTGACCAAGAAAGTCATGTTGGTTTTCATATCACACCCTGAAGGCATTCTCTTTAACCAGCATAATGTTTTTTTTTGTTTTTGTTTTTGGTGAAGCAATCAGGGTTAAATGACTTGCCCAAGGTCACACAGCTAGGAAGCATCAAGTGTCTGAGGCCAGATTTGAACTCAGGTCCTCCTGACTCCAGGGCCAGTGCTCTATCCACTGCACCACCTAGCCACCCTTAGCATAATATTTTTAAGTTAAAAAAATATATATATATATGTATATATAGGCTAAGATGTTTCAAGATACTGACTTGTTTAATAACTGAGCTCAAGTTAGGGCTTAGTTTTGGGAACAATTATAATATTTTTACAAAACATGTGAGAGAAGAGTAATCTATAAAATAAAGCTGTAATAGGATGCATTTACCACATTACTTTTAGTGAATATTGAATATGCACAAATAACAACATTTTAGTAAAATTTCCACTTTAGAAAACAGTGCAGGGTTAATGCCAATATTTGCTATAATTATGCCACTGCATCAGGTATCTGTAGGAGCAAATAGCATCCCAGGAAAGCAGAGACATTTAAAGCTGTGTTATCAGCAAGCATTTGTCCAAACAGCTGGTGTAATTTCTTGGCTTGGTGAAGAGACAAAAAGTTAAAGCCCAAACATACCAGATATACAGAACCCCCTTGGGGATTAAGGATTGAATCCCCATTGCTATTGAAACTGCTCATCTGAAGTCAATAGCCACGACTACAATTTGTTTTGCCTTACCTGGGATGATGGTATCAGAGATGGGCACACTTTCCTTGTCACCTTTGACAGTGTACACACTGACATTGTACTCTAGGCCAGGACTCAGGTTTTCAAAAGTGCAGGAACTCTGATCTCCATGGACCACTTCTTCCAGAGAGTAACCCTCTTGGCCATTTGTAGGTGTTGTGGTTATTCTGTACCCAGAGATGTCTAAATACAACCAAAATGGAAAAATTAATAGTTAGAGTCTTATACTCTCAGAGGCTATACAAGGAGAGTCTAAATTCTTGAGGGTCCTACCAGGTTGGAAAGGCATTTGGTAATACCCTTGGGAGAGACTGTGTGCCTGTTGTCAGAGAACCAGCCAACAAAGGTTCATCAGCATAGCACTGGCTCCCAGGGAATGAATCTTGTTGGTCTCAAAAACTTGTACAACCCTCTACTAAGCCATTCAATGATCATGGTCTTTTTCAATGAAGAAAGTCTTCTTATATGGATGAAATCATAAATGGATTCACATATTGCTTCTGACTCTCTTACTACCTGTGTGATGTAAGGCAAGTCATTCAACTTCTCTGGGGCTCAGTTTCCTCATCTGTAAAATGAGGGAGTTGGACAAGATGGCTTCTGAGGACTCTTTTAGTTCTAACTTTTTGATCTTCATACCCTAAGAGTATAAGTACTATCACTTTGCTCACTTCCAAAATGTGAGTCATAATCACACCTGCCTCAGAGAGTTGTGAGAATCAAATGAGACTGAACTTTGATTTGCAAAGGTACTTTGCAAACTTTAAAGTGCAGTATGAACCAGTATCATCATCCTTACCATCATATCAGTGAAGCACGGAACAGCACCATTAGGTATGTCAATAATTCCCATGAAAACATCTCCAACAGTGAAACATTAAGTAACAGTGTATTTTTTTTCCCTTTGCATTTGTTGGATGGGATTTGAAATAAAAAATCCGTAATTTGATAAATTTTTTCAGAATACATTTAATCATTAACATTAAGACTGATCGCCATTTTAATATATTTTAGAAATAGAATGAATTTTTAATTGTCCTTGTGTCCTAGTATTGCTTAGATGGAAAGTAAAATTTTTAGAAATATAAGGAAGAATAAAAATAATTAACATGAATAACTCATTGAATTTTTCTAATCTCATATATTTGCAAAGAAAAACAAAACATAGCCTTTTCATTGCCCCATTATGGAAGATAAGGCCTCATTACAGAAATAAATTCAAAGGAAAATTTTCAAAATGGTGATAGGGAATGGGCTAGTTAATTCTGTGTGTGTGTGTGTGTGTGTGTGTGTGTGTGTGAGTGTGTGTGTGTGAGTGTGTGTGTGGTGTGTCCTCGAGTTAGGAGTCTTGTGGATAAAACTCTTTTGAAAAAAATCACACTTGTATATCTACTTGACCAAATTTTCAGTGATGAATAAAAAGCGTATATAAATCATTTCAGTTTCAGATGATTATCTGCAAATTTGCTCTTATCTTCATATGTCAAGCTACATTTCTATTATGCTTGCAATAATACTTAGCTTTAAGACAAAACAGAAAAAGGAGGCTGTCCAGAGACATTTTATCAAGTATTTGAGAGTGCCAGAGAATAGTTCCTGCCTTTTAGATGGAATTGTATCAAGGAGCTGTGCAAACCACTCATTATCAAGGAAAAATGGAACCTATTCAGCTGTGGAACCCAAAGACATTTATTTCTCTTTTGTGGATGCCATCAAGCTGAAAGCATGACCCTCTTAACCCTTCTGAGCCCTCATGAGCACTTTGGATTCAGGAAAGAAGAAATGAACCCCTATAGTTCTGATCATGACTCTCTGCGTTTTCTCCTGTCACTCTTTTCCAATATCCTCAGACTGTATTCCATGGGTGACCCCCATTTCTGCTTATAGCCCCCTACTAAAACATAATTAGACCAGAATTGTCAAACACATGCCCCATTCCTGAGTGCAGCCCAAATCAGACTTAACTGGACGAAATTTAACAAAATAAAGGAAAGTGCAATAGAATGTAGATAATATGAATGTGTGGTTTTCTAAATCAAAATGTATAGTTTAGTGGCTCCCCCTTTCAATTTGACCTTGACAGCACTGCTATAGAAAATATACTCTTCAGTGGATAGAACACCGACTCTGGACTCAGGAGACCTGAGTTCAAATCTGGCCCCCGATATTCAACACTTACTACACACTACAGTGTGACCCTAGGCAAGTCACTTAACACCATTGCCTAGCCAAAAAAAGAAAAGAAAATATACTATAAGAGCATTATTTATCTGATGGGGTATTAAGTATCTTAGCTCCTCCGTTCCCTTGTTATAAAGAACTGAATGTTTATAATTATGGCCCCACCTTTCTATAAAATAAAAACAGTGAATAAAACTATTGTTTCAGGAGACTATTGCTTTTACTTGTACTGCCATTTCCAGTATCTTTTTTACCTGGGGTGGTGCTTCTTTCCCAGGAGACAGTTAGGATTCCAGTGTCAGGGTTTGCATCCAAGTGGAGGTTGGTTGGTGGAGACAATGCTATACAAAATAAGAAAATTAAATTGTTGTGAATTAACAAATAATTCTAGAGCTTGCACACTGGAAAAAGTTATAGAAAACCTAATATTCTGCCAAGTATATTTCTTAGAAGCAACAGTTCTCTTGGTGTGGTTGACTAAAATTCTGTCTAGGCATGACCGTAAGATAGGTAACATGACTTCATCTTGCTGCTCATCATTGGGGATAAAACAAATAATGTTAGTGTCCCATCTATAAAATGGGATAGTAACATGGAGAGAATGGTATATGCTGATAAACTAGATGAAAAGGGATGCATGTTACATTTTAGAAAAACCAGTACCGAAAAATAAAATTTCCTTACGTGTAACCACTTTCTTTACAATTGGAGCATCTTTCTCTTTGCCATCTTGTAGGACTGAAACAGTATATACATATTCCACCCCTGGAGTTAGACCAGACACAACAATGCTTCCAGACTCTGAAGTCACCTCACGAGGAGCTTCTCCACCTTGACTTGGTCGTACACCCAACTGAAAGGAGATAAGCAAGTTAAAAAGAATATAGTAGTGAGCTTATCCGGTTTTTGATTAACCAATATCAAGTAAGTGCTCCAGTGCTATGAGTTACTGATTAAAGATCTAAAGTCATATAACTTTATGTAATATGATCCCATTGGGAAATCCCAGAAAGATACAGAGAATTAGGCAAAGTAGACAAGAATCTTGTTTTATCCATTATGGCTAGAAATTTAGCATGTTTGTCTGTTGAGAAGATAATGAGAAAAACCAAAATGAGAGTAGAGAGGCAACATGGTAGAATTGAAAAAGCACTGAACATCGATTCAGGAGAAGACTTAGTTTGAATGTCACCTCCAATACTTAGTAGCAGTGTAAGCATAGGAAAATCACCAATTTCCTCTAAGCCTCAGTTTTCTTATATGTATAATAGGTATGATAAGAATACAATCAGCCTCATAGGTTATTGTGGGATTCAACAATGAGATGATATGTGTAAATTACTTTGAAAACTTTAAAGTTTTATGAAAATGCCAGTTATTGTTATTATAACCCTGTACTGCTGGGAGAGATACATGCCCAAACCCTCTGGACATGGGTGTAGAGGACTCTCAGGGTAAAACCCAGTGTCTATTTCTTTTGGAAAGAGTGCCATGTTGGGAGTCCACTTGGTTTCTTGTGCTGGCTCTATCACTTACTAGCTGTGTGGCCTTGATTCTCACATGAGGTAATATTTATAGAGGGCTAAGCACAGTGTCTGGCATAGAGTAGGCACTTAATAAAGGCTTGTTCCCTTCCTTTCCATTTTCCCCTTTCTGAATATTTGTTTCTTAATCTGGAAAATGGGGAATAATAATACCTAATTCACATGAGAGTGCTGAGGATCAAATGAGATAATGTATGTGAAAAAGGCTTCGTGAATGGTGGTATACTATGTAAATGCAAAATATTTAATTTTCATTATTATTTAATGTGCTAGAAACTCCTTTAGCTCTCTCTGTTTTAATGAGACCTATTCATGAACAGGAGACTTTTTGACTGCAATTTAGAGACAACAGCAGGTGTTGTACCTTGTAGAGAAAAAAACAAAAAAAGCAAAGTCCAAGGATTTTTTAGGGGTATGGAGTACAGCGATTGGGGGAGGGGTCCTCTATCTTGCCCAGGCTGAAAGCAGAGGCATATCATGGGCCAATCCCATTACTGATTGGCACAGGAGCTTTTCTAAGTTGGCCCAGGCCTCCTGTCCTGGGGGATTACTATATTGGTGCCAGACTTAGTGTGGAAACCCAACTGGCTTATCCCTCGGCAGCTCAGTACTCCAGAGCCTGAGATCTGCAAACTTCAACCTTCCTAGTAGCAAGGATTACATGATGACACTATCATCCCTGGCCCCACACACTCTGAAGCTGTGAATATTCCTTCCATTACAGAAATATGTATTATAAGCGAAGAGTTCAACATTGTTTTGGAATTTTACGGAATAATACAACATACTTTTAAACATTAATTTTAGCACAAGTTACTTTTTTTTTTTAGTGTTAATTATAGGCACAGGCTTTTTACATAAAAAGATTTCTGAAAGCCAGAATGGCATATGGAGAAGGGACTTAGATGGCGTATTGGCAACGTACTGCGAAGTTTTCTCTTGACACCTAACTAGGCACAGCATTTGCATGCCTATCCACACACTGTCTCAGACTCCTGATGATTTAACAAACAAAACATCCCTCAAGCCCCAAAATACTACATAGATGTATTCAGCCCTGATTTATAGGCAACTTACAACTTACAACTTAACCATTCCTACTGCATTTTATATTCCAAAGAATGATGATGATAATGATGAAGATGATGATGATGATAGCATTCATTGGTATTTAACTCCTCCCTCCCTATCTTCACTTAAAAAATAAAAGCCAAAATGTGAAATCAGCCATTTACACAGAGGCTCTCATTTCTTTTATGCCATTAACAATAGAGTTGCCTACTGGACAAAAATCTTTTAGAATGGATAAAAATGTTATTGTCAAAGGAGTCTGGACTGTTAAGTGGATTTTTCTTGAACTTACGGATGACATTCATGTTAAATCATTAAAGATGCACTTTTCAATATTTTTCTGAAGGCTTCATTTTCTTATGAGGAAACAAACAAAATATCAGAGTGCCTCAGGGCTGTTCCAGGTTCGAACCCAGCCCAACTTGCCTTAAAACCGATTCTTGGAGCCGGGGTCCAGGTGATGATAATCGTTGTCTCGGTTACCTCTGTATTGTAATGAGGAATGGAACTGGAAGGTTGCACTGTGGAGGGAAATCAATGAATGAGCCATATTCAAGTCTGGCCACTCTGGACTTTGAAATCCCCTAGAGCACAACATAAACTAGACAAATATTTTAAACCTTCTTTGGAATTTTACAACCTCTCTTTAATATTCTATTTGTCCTGATTTCTTAATGGCCAAGGCAATGGTTCTGACAACAGTATATCTTCTTCTGTATACTTCCCTTAATTAAAAAACCTTTTCTAAGTCAAGTCTGCCACAACAAATGGTGACTATCATTTTAGAGTTCACACTTGCAATGAACAACTAAACAATAATGAGCACGCTACTTTCTAGATTAAGATTTTTAAAAAGCAGCTTGGTGGTTGGCTACTCCATGTGGGCTGGTTTTTTTTTCTTTAGCCACCTTTCTGCTGTTGTTTTGGGTGAGAGAAGGGCACAAAAGAATCTGTGACCCTATATTACCAAACTCTTATTTGGTAACATATGTGAAGTGAGATCAAATGAGATGATATTTATAAAAACACTTAGCAAGGTGCCTGGAACATAGGAAGCATTATCTAAATGTCCATTCCCTTTCCCCTGCTATATAAATGTCAGTCATAATGATAATGATGATGACATAGTCACATATTTTGTATTTTTATAGGTTTCCTACTCAGGCCATGTAAGCATTGACATCCCTATTATTATCATCAATTCTCCCTCAGAGACACCTACTGCTCTTGCTTAAAAATAGCATCTATTTGATGACCCTAAAATCAGGAACAGAGCAAAAGTTTGTTATTTGGAGTCTCCTAGAATCTTGACCACACGCTTATTTCCCTTTGTGGAGACCTGATGTTTACAATAAGGACAGAAAGGGGCCTTGTATAAGTATGGCTTGAGGTAGACATTTCCAACAGCCTTAAAAATATCACCCCACATTTAGAACTTGTGAAAAGATGGTTGGAAAGGTAGAAGGAGGTTTTTAATGAAGAGAACAGGCTCGCCAATGACTCATCCTTTCCATCGCAGGCAGAGGAAAGGCAGCTCATCTCTAACCTGGAGAGAACTACTCTTGGAGTTAGTGAGGTAGGTTCTCAGTGGGCATGGTAGCCAAGTTGAAGGATGTCCAATGTGTTAACTGGGCAGGCCACAAGGAAAATTGTTAAGCAGACAAAGCATGTCTTCAGCACTCAGCAGCCTTCTCTCCATCCCATTTGGGGAAACCCCTTAACATTGGCTCAAGTGTCTTTTTTCCTAGGCTCTTACTGTTTCCCATATAAAAATCTACTCTCATGAAAATGTGGTAAATCCATTCCCACTCAAGCATAAATAGCTATTAAAGGCTTTAAATACTGCCCTTCTTAAAGGCATTTGTATTTGAAAAGGGACTAAAGCCACCGGCTAAAGGGGAATCCCCCCTTCCCACCTCTAATGGCAGAATGGATTCTGTCTTTGCAATCACATCTCTGCCTACAGATAAGGACCACTCAGTGTGACCCAGAAAGTCAACCAGCAATAGTGAATTCCTTTTAGATACTAGTACTATTTAACATTTGCAAAAGGATATATGAAGTCAAGAGTGATAACTTTCTGTTGTGACCTACTCCTCACGTGAACAAGGCTCTAACACTGGGTATCTTTATAGAAATTAGCCTACTTACTTGTAGACTTTCAGACTGTGGTTTGATGAGCATCTTCTGTTAAAAAGATACTTCAAGGGAAAAAAATCCCAACCTACAAACTTACATCATGATGTCAAACAAAAGCTTTGACTTGGACTACACATTACAGATTCTAGCAGCTTTGCTAATACCTAATTAATAATTAATGCTAATTACTGACTAAAGGACATCTGTAACTGAGTATCTCCGGGGAGTACAAAATTGGAATCAGAAAGATTTGGGTTCAAATTCTGCCTCTGATCCTAGGCTATGTGTTCCCGAGGAAGTCACATAACTGCTCTGCGTCTTATGTTACTCTCTAGAGTTTATCCACTAAGTCAGAGGAAGTCACAATCCCATGCTAAGGAAATCAGAGCCTACATGTATTTGTGTATCCCGCCAACAACTCTAATTCAGCATGGAGTAGATTGCACCTACAAACACATCTCTTATACCTACCATCTTCTTTCTAGTCCCATTGCCTCTGCCCCATTTGAAGCCCTCATTACAATCTGCTTGGATTGCTATTATAATAGCCTCCTGAAAGGGTTTTCTTGCTTTCACTCTTTCCCCACTCTAACCCTTTCTTCACAATGATGACAAAGTTATCATCCTATGATAGATACTTGGTCATACCACTCCTTTGTTCAAAACCCTTCAATGGCTTCCTATTGTCTTTTGAGTAGAGTTCAAAATTCTTAGTCTTTAAGGACCTTAACAATCTGATATCACTTTACCTTTTCCTAGGGCTCCCCTCCCCTCCAGCTAAACTGGGTCACTCAGTACCTCTCAAACATGCCCCAAACTTCTTCAAAGCACCTTTAGTTTTGATTATGCCTTCAATTTCTGAACAAGTCACTGCTACTTCACATTTGTGAGAGGTCTAAAATGTACTCCACAAATTGAGATGAACATTTAATCACAAGTCTGATAGACCAGGATGTCTAAAAAGATATTTGAAAGGCTTCTATGTTGATATGTCTGCTTTGACATAATTGAAAATATTTTTCCTTTAATAGGGGCTGTATCTAACAAAGAAAGGCCACAAAAATTCTATTGTATAATATAGCTCTCAGAAATAACCATGATAGTTTTCTGAGCATTTAAAAAAATTAACTTCCAAAAAATCTTTTTAGGAATCCGTTATAACTATTCCTTCTGTACAAGAATCTCGGTTCTCTTAATGGTATAGTTCCTATAGGTCATCACAAGAGAGAAATTGATCCTTTGGTGATAAATTACATAAAAGCATGGCTAGGGACACTGAATTATTGATTTTCTCTTATAATAAGGCATCATTTAACATGATTAAGTGGAAATGTCATTTACATTGGGTGAAGGTACAATAATTAGGGGTGGGGGTGAGCTCCCTGACCAAGTCTCGTTCATTAAATTTAAATGTGAAATAAATTTTGAATTATGTCAGAAATTTCCGGGGGTGGGGGTGGAGAGTATGGAACCAGTTCACACTTGAAATAATTTCAAGCAAATTCGAGTCAGGACTTGTACAGTTTATACTCAAGTACAACCCTATCTCCAATTCCAGATGCGATCAATAGAAATCAGGACAACATGGGCTACAGCTGAAAAACTCAAAGGCCCTTATCCTAAGAAGTCTATTTTCATTATATCAAAAATGAATGTTATTGACTAAAAACAGCACATGCTTAATGAAGGCTGCTTGTCACCCATCCATTTCATTCCCTTCAATGAGCATGATCTGCTGAAAGCATTTGGAAGACAATGTACATCATTCATGCAGATCAGTGGTTTTCAATTTGCCCTGGAAAAAGTGGGTGCCATATTTCAAGATACTCATCTCAATGAAACACATAGTGTTCAGTTGGAAATAAAGGCTCACACTCCCCTTTGTAGTGTCAATGGGAAGGCACTTAACAGAAATAACTTTGTGAATAAGGCCCTTTATTATAATGTCATTGCATTTAGGGTGGTAGATTTAAGACCATTTTCTATAAAACAATTTCAAGAGAAGAGCAGATATGCATATGATCACAATTTATTGTCATGTCTTCATTGCTACAGAATTTTAAAGCCTTTATTGCTATAGAATTTAAGAGCTTTTGGGGGTAGCTAGGTGGTGTAGTGGGTAGAGCACCAGCCCTGGAGTCAGGAGGACCTGAGTTCAAGTCTGGCCTCAGACACTTACTAGCTGTGTGATCTTGGGCAAGTCACTTAACCCCACTGCCTAGCAAAAACAAAAAACAAACAAGAAAAAAAAAAGAATTTAAGAGCTTTTAGAAAAAATCTGCTGTGCTTTGTAGAAGTACTTTAATCTGCTCCTGATAATGCCACCCTAAATAAAAGAATGAATTGTTTCTTGGTTTGGCTTCTCTGATGTTTGCTTTCTATCTGTAGTATTGGAGGGTTTGAGTCCCTGCCTGTACCAGCCTTTTAACCTGGCTCTGCCTACACTTTCGCATCTTTTAAATAAAGATAATGATATTCCTTATGCCACTTACAGTATTCTTACAAGGAAAGTGCTTTGTAAACTCTAAAGGTTTTGAAAATGTAAGTTATTTTTATTATTCTTCAATGTACCTGTTAGCCCCTGTCTCATATCTATTGGCTAGCATCCAATACCTTTAAAATATTAATGGAAAGGCATGAATTCTGATTTTTTTTCTTTAGTCCTCCGTATCCTGATCTAACTGGTCTTTGGAGACTTGGTTGGTTACAAAGGGATCATAGAATTTGAGAAGGGCGAGGGATCATAGAAACCATCTAACCCAATATATACATGCCTAACCAGTGGTTATCTATTTGAACTGAATTCAATTTTCAACCAGTCACATAACCATCTGTGCTATGAATTATGTCCCAGTGAAAAATGCATTACTGACAATCCTTTCTTTTGAAAAATGACTTTGCACATGGGAGATCTACGCATTGGAATTTGACCAATTCAATGTCATTTGTACAAAGGTTTGACTTACAGGTAGTGAAAATTCCAGTTTGCTTAGGACTCTGTTGATTGCCTTTGACAGCCACCAAGGAAGCGGTGTATTCGGATCCTGGCTGCAGATTCCTCAATGGGTACTGGGTGGCAGATGGCCCCACATTATACTGCTTAGGTTGGTTTCCTCTCGTAGGGCTCACAGTCAGATGATATCCTGTTATCCTGGCACGAGGTGGAGTCCAGGTAACCAAGACTGCAGTGTCACTCTCATTGACAAACCTTAAGTTAGTAGGAGCATCTAGTTCTAAGAAAGAAAGCAAAGGGATAATAAGGAATAGGATGTTTCTTGAGGCAGGATTGACATGATCAATTAATTAAAGATAGCTACATATATCTAGTTTATCTGTCCCGACAGGGTTGAAATTTTGTGGGTAAATCAAAATTTATCTAGACAGGTAAGTGACTCAGAGGATAGAGCCCTGGGCTTGGAGTTGGGAAGAAAGGCTTGAGTTCAAATCTGACCTCAGGCACTTACTAGCTAGGTGACCTTGGGCAAGTCATTTAACTTTCCTCAGCCTTAGTTTCTTCACCTTTGAAATGGGGGTAATAGTACCTACCTCCCAATGTGGTTGTGAAGATAAAATGAGGTATTTGTATATGAGAAGGAATTACAGAAATTATGGCTTTTCACTTGTAGTGATATAACTCAGTACCTGCCTTCAGGGTTAAGAACTATTCATGGCAAAATTTATTGATTGTTTTGCTCCATGATTTAGCACAGGAATTTAAAATTTTTTTTGTGAATTATAGATCCCTCTGGTAGTCTGGTAAAACCTATAGACTTCTCAGAATAATGTTTTCAAATCATAAAATTAAATGCATTGAATAACAACGGAAACCACAATCATATTGAAATAGTTATCAAAACATAAAAAAACTCACAAAGCCCAAGTTAAAAACCTCTGGTTTACCAGAAAATATCCTGGCTTTAGAATTAGAAAAAGTGGGATCAAATTCCAGATCTGCTCATTAATACCTGTGTGACTTTGGATAAATCTCTTTAGTCAATCAAGTAAACATTTATTAAGCATCTCTTATGTGTCAGGCACTGTGCTAAAAACATTGGGAATACAGACAGTGGTAAGGAGTCCCTGTCCTCAAGGAGATTACAATCTAATGGGAGAAACAATATGCAAATAAATATTTACAAAGCAAGTTATATACAAAATAAATAGGAAATAATTAATAGAGGAAAGGTACCAGAATTAAGAGGGTTTGAGGAAGATTTCTCGTGAAAGCAGAGTTGAAGATGGAGTGTATTCCTGACGTGGGGACAGGCAGAGAAAGTGCCTGAAGGTAAGAGATGGATTGTCTTGTTCATGGAACAGCCAGGAGGTCAGTGTTACTAGATTAAAGAGTACATGTTGGGGAGTAAGGTTTAAGAAGACAGCAAAGGTTGGAGGGGTTCAGGCTGTGAAGAGCTTTGAATGCCATCCAGAGCATTTTGCATTTGATTCTGGAGGCAATAGGGAGTTTACTGAGCAGGGGGTGACATGATCAGATTTATCCTTTAGGAAAATCAGTTCAGTGGTTGAACGGAGGATGGACTGGAGTGGGGGAAACTTAAAGCAGACAGACCCACCAGCAGGCTATTACAGTAGTCTAGGTGTGAGGTGATAAGGGATAGCACCAGAGTGGTGGCAGTGTAAAAGGAGGGAAGGGGGCATATTCCAGAGGTGTTACAGAAGTGAAACCAACAGGCCTTGGCATCAGCTTGGATATGGAGGATGAAAGATAGTGAGGAGTCCAGGATGACTCCTAAGGCTGTGCATCTGAGGGTTGGGAAGATGATGATGTTGTCCTTTACAGTAATAGGGAAGGTGTGTGTGGAGGGGTGGGGGTTAGGGGGAAAGATGATGTGTTCTGTTTGTACATATTTAATTTAAAATGTCTACTGGACCCAGTTCAGATGTCTGAAAGGCCACTGGAAATGCAAGACTGGAAGTCAGCAGAGAGGACAGGGCAGGATAGGTAGATTTAAGAATCATCAGCATAGAGATGCTAAATAAATCCATGGGAGCTAACGAGATCAAACTCTCTAGGCTTATTCCCTCATTTATAAAATGAGTGGGTTAGATTTTATAAATTCTAAGCTCCCTACCAGCTTTCCATCCCATGACTTTCATTGTCAAATAATTTTAGGTCCCATATTGTCATTATGATCTTCCAAATAACCATTAAAACTTTCAATGAAAAAAAGAATAAATGGCAGTCTTCCTCTTTAGTAGTGAGCTGATGCTAAGTCCTAGTTTTATTCAACCACTGGTATATTTTATAATAAGGAGGTTTAAGAAAGACTTCTTATAAAGGATAAAATTTTAGTTAGGATTTAAAGGAAGCCAGGGAGGTCGATAGGTGGAGGAGAGGAGGGAGAACATTCCAGCCATGGGGGACATCCTCCATGAAATTGTACTTAACACACAAATAACAATTTGAATTTTTTTTTAGTTTAAACTACTTTGTGTCCCTTACTCAGGTCATTATAAGGTTAAATGTAACGATCATCTTTATCAAAATAGCATGTAAAAGTTTAAAGTTTGCAATGTGCTTTATGTATGGTAGGTCATTTGATCCTCCTGGGAGGTAGGTGCTATTATTATCTCCATATTTTACAAATGAAGAAACTGAGGCTGAGAGGGGTTTAGTGACTTGCCCAGGGTCACACAACTAATAAATACTTGAGGCAAGATCTGAATTCAGTTCTTTATTACTACAAACCAGCCCTCTATCCACTGTACCATGTAGCAGCTTATGTCCAGTTTATAACTATAAATGTAATATATGAAAGGGTTCCAAAATTTGCTGATCATGATGAAAACTAGATTGCAGATAGCAATAGAGGATAACAATAATAATGACGTTAAGGTTTGCTTTCCAAATAGATTAATAGCTAAAAGAGATACCAGAAGACATCTAGCTCCCTCCTCTCACAAGTGATCTGTTCAAGGTGAGACAATGGCAAAGGACCACCCAGCATGGTGTGCCCACATCAAAGAAGGCTCTGTGCTCTATAAGTGAAGCAGAACTGCGGTAGCTCAAAAGAAACGTGTGATGCACAAATTTAGAAACGTCTTCATTCCAAATGTTCATACGGACTATGTGTGCCTGACCTATGGTAGAGCCCTCTGAGCTCTGATCAGCCACAGTAGGACAAAGCGTACCTTGACCCCAACACAGTGATGTCATTTTGATCCTCTTCAAGTGTAAAGGACAACAATTAACCAACCAACCTACCAAGGTCAGATGACAGAGCTGGGGATCCAATTCAAACTTGACTCTGACTTCAAATCCAATAGACTTTCCATTGTACCAACTGACCTCAAGCATCTCATATTGTACTTTAAGAAAAAATTATTTAGGTACAAAATAACTTACTGGTGGTCTGTTCTCCTGTCAATGGCTTGCTCTCCTTTCCATGGTTCACTGCAAAGACCTTGAAGTAGTAGGTGACTCCAGGGGACAGCCCAGTGACCTCAGCAAAGGTACTCCTGCTGACTGGCAGCTTCTGCCCGTGCTCCCCGGGGAGATTGACAGGGACCACATCCACCCGGTAGCCAGTCACTGCACTTTCAGGGGGGCTCCACATGATGGTGACTTTGACATCTGTCACTTCCACAAACTGCAGGTCCGTAGGGGGAGGAACCTTATCTGAAAATATGAAACAAGAGATTAATAAACTGTCATTTAAAATCCCCGGTGAAGTTTATATTTAAAAACATTATCTAAGGAGAAGGAGAAAGGGAGAAAGGGAGAAGTGGCTATAAGCTTCTTAAAGCCAGGGATTGCATCTTTGTATCATCAGCCCTTGTACATGGGCGGTGCTTAGAGCAAAACTTGTCAAATTGAATCAATAATGACATTTTCCATTAAAAAGCTTCTCTGAATGTTTACTCAGTTTGCTGACATGGCTTATCTTTTGACCTTTGATACTTTTAATTGGAATATTTAGATAACAGAATGAGTTTCCCAAACAGTTAATATATTCTCAGCAAAAAAAAAAATCATTATGATGACATACATTGTGCTTTTTCCTTTTATTGAGCTATGGAGTAGCACTTAAGAGCACTTGGTGAGCATCTAGCTCACCTGTAACCCTTTGGTAAAGCTACATAAAATCTACAGATGGTTCATTTTTAACAGTGATGACTAACAGTACATAAAGTGTCCATTTTAGCTAAAATGTCACCAAGACTATTTGCACATATGAAGTATTGGCAGAGAGCTAAAACTCTCCTCCAGGGACAATTCTTTCTTTCTTTCTTTCTTTCTTTCTTTCTTTCTTTCTTTCTTTCTTTCTTTCTTTCTTTCTTTCTTTCTTTCTCTCTTTCTTTCTTTCTCTCTTTCTCTCTTT
>NW_020954580.1:9308001-9391554 GCF_900497805.2 Vombatus ursinus | reverse complement strand
TTTCTTTCTTTCTCTCTTTCTTTCTTTCTCTCTTTCTTTCTTTCTCTCTTTCTCTCTTTCTTTCTTTCTTTCTTTCTCTCTTTCTTTCTTTCTTTCTCTCTCTCTTTCTCTCTCTCTCTCTCTCTCTCTCTCTTTCTTTCTTTCTTTCTTTTCGTTTCTTTTTTTTTTTTGCACAACACAAAAGCTCCCAGAATGAATAGAACGTATTTGATAATGTTATCGCGGGCAGCATTTTGAATGTTACCTGGACGCTGGACGCCAGTGGTTTCTTGTTGAATGAAGACAGGGGTACTCTCTAGATTTTCCTCCACAGCAAAAATAGTGATGTTATATTGAACCCCAGGTTGCAAGTCACTAAGAGTTACAGAATCAGCAGTTTCTGGGAGATTGAGCTCTGTGCTGCTTCCTTCAACCGATGGGGAATAGACTATTCTATAACCTGTAAGGCAAAAAAAAAAAGTGATGCATCTTTTCCTTAAGAAAACACTTATTTGATAACTTTTTCCTAACTGAAGAGGTCATAGCTCCTTCTATTATTATAGGCTCTTGGTGGGCAGGGACTGTGCCTTTGAAGTCTCAGTGCTCAACACAGTACATATAGTTAGGGCTTAAAAAGTATTTGCTGAATTGAACTGAATCCATGTAATGGTGACATTTGCAAAAATGACCACCTGCTGCTGCATTTTAACATAAGGATAAATCAGACACCAAAAAGGATAGAATTCTAAAAGAAAGACACTAAAGAATTTTAAAATATACTTTTTTTTAAGACAGGAAATTTCAATGGTATAGAAACTCCCTATATCAATGCAGACCTGCAATTTCTAGCCTGAAGATTAGGGTACTAAGAAGTGAAGTTTCTTGTCCAGGTCAACATGTGTCAGGGTAGGGCTGGACCCCAAATCTTCCTGACTCTGAGGCTAGTTCTTTATTCTCTACACAATAACTCTCAAAATACACCGTATAAAGGTTCATGTACAATCATAAATGCCTAAAGACATAGTAGGGCTAAAGATTTTGCAACAAATAGTTATATTCAGTGAGCTTGGAATAATTCATTATATGAAGGGAGAAGTGATTGTAAGGTTCTTAAGGCCAGGGATTGTTATTATATTCCCAGCCCTTACACACAGTAGGTGCTTTAAAAAATGTTTGTTGATCATGGTGGGTTGAAATAGTAAAAGGAGAATCCCCTTTTTATTCTTTTTCCACAGCTTTCCTTTGAACTAGGCCTTTAGGGGAATTACTGCTTTAAAACAGTCTAGAAAGCTACATTGAGGAAAAATCAGAAATATTCTAAATAGCATGTGGAAGGTTTTGTAAACAGCAATTGTAAACAGTTTTGCTTTGTCACTATCTGGTTTTTCATACTTATGTATATGGTTGCTATGCAAGATCTTACATTTGGAATATGTGTTTATATGTAGTTTGATGTGTGTGTGTGTGTGTGTGTGTGAACTGCAAGAGACATGAGCTATGTCAGATAAATTATAAGACTTACACTTCTCATCACTTTTTTTGTTGCATATAATCACATTTTCAGCAAAACTCTGAATTGTTAAAATACCTGCTTGACCCTGGTTCAAAATTTGCTCTCCACTGCCCCCTTCTCCCCCCAATATAAGAAGAAACCCTTCCAGCCAAAGGCAGAGGAGAGTAAACCAACCTGTGATGGGTGCCTGTGGTCTGCTCCAGCGAATAACGATTGAAGTGTCATCTACTCTGTCCACTGCAGGGTCAGGAGGAGCATCAGGTGCTGATAAATAAAAGGAACAAAGAAGAAATAAGAGAAACATCCTCAAAATCAGAGATTATGTTTTACAGAAAAAGTCTCAGGTATTTGTGAAGTGTAAACACACCTGTTGTCTGGGAGGTAGACAGGATCAGATTTTGTTCTCCTTCTTCCGAGATCTGATAGACATTTACAATGTATTTGCGTCCAGGAAGCAAGTCAGGGATGTTAACAGAAGTGGCTGTGCTTGGAAGATCTTGGAAAAGAAAAATCAAATTTACTAAGCAGATTCTATTCAAGAGCAAAGATAGCGTCCTGTCCCAAAGCAACCTTCCCTCCCATAAGACTGGTCAATATTGATGTTTGTAGAAGGTAAGGTGGCAAAATTCTTTTTACTCCCATTACTCTGATAATTTTTTAAATTGCAAGACTGAATCATAGGGATAAATTACCTAGATAATGTAACGAACAGCAGAGCTGGGATAGAACCAGAAATCTCCAGCATAGGAAATGATATAATTTTCCCCTAGAATAGGAGTTTCCAATGTGTGTGTGTGTGTGTGTGTGTGTGTGTGTGTGTGTGTGTGTGAGCGCACGTGCGCGCATGCATGTGTCTGTATCATAGACCCTTTGGCTATCTGATGAAGCCTTCTCTAGGAATATTTTTGAATGCATAAAATAAAATACATAGGATTACAAAAGGAACTAATTAGATAGAAACATAGTTATCAAGTTACTAAAAAAAAAAGTTCATGGACCCCAAGTTAAGAATCATTGCTCTAGAATGTTTTGCCATTTCATTTCATCCCACAACCATCCCATGTTCCCTAGAAAGTCCTCTTCCAAGTCATGACTGACTCCCCAGTTGGGTTTTTAAGTTGAGTAGTTTAGACACTAGTTCTTAAACTAGTTCATGGAACCAGAAGAATTCTCCAGATGTCATGTGTGCACTAACTCAATAAACCCTATTGAAAGAATAAATGAATCAATGAATTAGAGAGGCCCAAAGTGCCATGGTAATGCTGAAATAGTTCCCGACCTGGTTGGGGATAAGGATTTCCAGAACTTTAGTGGGAAAATGCTGTCTATGCATGTGTGTCCATCTGTCTCTCTCTGTATGATTGTGATTGCCATATTTGTGAAGATCAGGTAAGTCTCTGGGTGGTGCATCTATGGATGTCTACAGTGCTATGATCCCCTTTTATCAGTTCAGAGACATACAAGAGTTAGCACAGTCTGTCTAATGGCATTTAGTGGATTCGTCAACGAAAGATTAAACTCAGAAAAGCATGAGGCAAAATGGCACTTGGGATAAGGAAGGAGATATTGAAATAGTTCACAGATCAAAAAAAAAAAACCCAAAACCAAAAAACAGCAATCAACTTTCAAAGCCACAGATTAGAAGCATAGGGTGCACCAGGGCTCATCAAATCCTCTAAAATGACAAAAAAGTTCTTCGGCTTCTTGCAAATGAATGTCACTGAACATAAGGAGGACTATGGAAATACGCACATGTATCAGAATTAACTCAGCATCACTATGAGAAGAAGCCAATGTCTTCATTTGTGTAAGCAAAACAGCAATTCAGACTATGTTATCAACAATTTCAAAGTCATACCTGTGTCCTCTCCCAAGCCCTTTAGGGACCAAACCCCCAAGTAATAGAATGAGTCAAAAGTAAACTTACCAAGATATTGTGGCTCATCTCCCTCCTCACTCAGCTCATACTCCACCCGGAATCCAGAGACAGTGTCAGAGGCTGAGACCCACGAAACCACAAAGCTGCTGGCTGTAATTTCCGTGACAGATTCCGAAGTTGTGACAACAGGAGAAAATGGCGTTGTCTCGCCTGTGACTGTGTTGGCTAGATAGCACAGAAAGGAAACAGGCTATGCATTAAAGAATACCTAACCTTTCTGGTTCCCCCAGAATTTTTTCTCCCTCTCCATCCCCAGGGAAAACAATGCTGAAGAATATCTTGGTGAGAGTCCATTTCCCAAAGCTTTGGGCCAAAGTCACACAGGCTGGAGTAACTTACAGGTGCTGGTGGTTGTGAAGTCAAAGCGAGTGACTTCCTTGTGTCCGGACTGTTGTATACTGATAAGCTGTCCCTCATAAATCACACCGGGCCGTAGACCTTTGATTGTGTAAGAATTTAAGTGACCAGGAATAGCAGCCTCTTTCCAACGACCTGGAGAATTTTTCTTTAAGACAAAAAAGTTTTGCAATTATAGTGTTTAGAATCTCTTGTTTCCCTCAAAATTCTACTAAGGTGACATCTTCTACATTTTCTTTCCTGATCTCCCCCAGTTGCTAGTGTTCTTCCTCTTAAAAATGTGCCTTATATTTAGCCTAAGTATTCATTGACATGGTGTTGCCTCTGATAGAATGTAAGTTTCTTGAGGGCAAAAATAATTTCACTTTCTGTGGTTATCTTTATCCCATGTTTCCTTGCTCCAGCCTCCTCCTTCAATGAGGCACTCCAGCTCCCACCTTGTGGTCCTGGGTTTCTGATTGGTGAGAGTTCTCTTATCTAGGCCAGAGTCAGATTCACCTTGCTTCTTTCTAGCCACCACCATCCGTTGCTGCCAGTATATACCCTTCCTATATTTGTCCCAATTTAGGACTCTTACTTTTTGTCTTTGTATCTTTAGTGTCTCACACACAGCAAGCATTTAATAAATATGTATCCTTCCTTCCCTTTCTCCTTCACTCCTTCCCTTCCTTCCTTCCTCTAATTAATTCTATTCTTGTTCTTGTATCTTGAGTACCCAGCATAGTGCCCAGCACATGATAGGAGCTTAGTAAATGGTTGTTGATTAACTAACTGAATACATGCAAGTGTACAGGGATACAACCATGAACTATATTCTAAAATCTCTAATGAAAAGCTTCAGGCCCATCCCCTTCTATGAAGATTATTACCAAAATGATCCTTAGAACAGGAAGGGGGGTGGCAACTGCAACAAGGGCACTTTCATTTTTGTTAGGCTATTTATTTTAATTCAGAAACTTAATATGACTGTTAATATGATACTATTATAATATAATACTGTTAATAAACTTAATATGTCTGTTTTGACTTGGTTAATTTATCTCATGCTTGATATCAACACTACTAAAACAGAAATCTTTTATTTTGAGATTAAAGTGACCAAAATATTCCAATTTATTTTCTTTTAAGTTGGCAAGACCCAAAGCAGTTCTTTTGCTTTGAAGGGGAAAGGGGTGGAGAAATAGAGGGTCTACCTAGCTTTGAAAAGCAGTTGTCTTTATGAGACATGCTTCTGGGGTCATCATGAACCAGGTTCATTTGAACTAGTTCAAAGGCAATGAATAGTCCCAGCAAGAAGTGGCTAGCCGACTTTGGACATGTCTATAGAAGAAAGTGAGCGATTCCTGTTTATTTAATCCTTTGCTGCTGTTTACACATCCATATGCTGCCCAGCTTCATTCATGTGGTATTGACCACACAAATCAGAGCTGGGAGATAGATGTGGAGTGTGGAACCAGTCTTATTAAAACAGGAGGACATTTGAATATGTGCAACTAAACCAGCCTTGGCAGGCCAAAAAATTTTTTGAAATGCCTAAAAACGGAAGAACTCTGACCAAATCAGCCGGTATATAAATACCTCAAATATTCACATATCCAAATTAGTTGAATAATTGGAAATAAACACAGCCTTCTTCAATCTTAAAGTTTAGCTCACTTTTGATTTTCAAAAGCAAAAAACATAGCTTCAACCAGGCATTTCTACAGCGTAACTTCCATCACCTTAAATTCGAACACCTCTCCCGTCAATGTTGTACCTTAAATTCAAAGACCTCTCCCATCAATGGTGTGTCTTTGCTGGTGAGTAAGTATAGGGAGAAAAGACTGAAAAATGAGCTACCAGTTGGTTCAAGGGGAGAAATGTTCACCTTTTCTTTGTCATCCAAGATCTGTTTCAAAGTTATTAAAATTGTAGCTCTTGGAAAAGCCTTCCAATTTTAAAAAATGCTCTAGAAATTGCTTGCTTTTATACCTAGTTAACTCAACCAGGGTTCTAATGTTTGAGAAACTGTCACAGTCAAAAGTCCATATGTGGAATAAATACACTAAAACATCCAGAAATGGTTCCACAAAGAAATGAAACAATAAGCTGGTTAAAGTAAGATTTAAAAACTTAGCAATATCTGAAAACAACAACAACAACAGCAAATTACTCCAGAGGATGATGCAGTGGATAGGAAACCTGGACTCCAGTACCCACTCTTTCATTACTTAGTCATATGCCAAACTTCAGTTTCCTCATGTATGTAACGAACAGGTTGGAGCTAGATAATTTCTAAGGTTCCTTCTGGCTCTAATGTTCTGTGATCTTCAAAGTTCTTTCAAATTCCAAATTCCAAAAGGCTATTGACACTGAGATGTTTGGATAAGTGAAGAAAAGGTATGTCTCCAACAAGTCCTTTTATTTCTCTAAAATTCTATTTTATATTTTATTTCCCTAAAAGGGTTAAATGTAACATGAGGAGAAAGTAAAAGTTGTCATTTAAATGTTTTAGCATGTTGGAATTGAAAACAAAGAAAATAGCTTTGGCCTCTATGACTGCCTACCTACTGGCTTAGAGTTTTGAAAAGGAAACACAACCCTTGGATGGTATAGTAATTAGGGCACTCCTAAGAGATAATGGAACTCAGAGTTGACTTTCAGTGGACTTTCTTTATTCACCCACTATGTCTACCTATTCTTCACAAAACCAACTATTGTTACCTTTTTCTCCATCATCAGAACAAGTCACAATTGTTTCCCTTCTCCGCTCCACATATCTTCATATTGAGATAGGCAAAAGTTCAGATCAGAATCTCAAGCTTTTAAATGTGGCCTTTCTCAATCTCCTTCTACCCCAACCCCAACTCCACCCCTCTGCTAGTACCTTCTCTTTAAGAGTATTTTCCATTTACAATGTATATTTTTTCAGAATGTACTTTTTTTTTTTGCTTGTAAGCTCCCCTGTTAAAATATGAGCTCTTTGAATGAGGGATCATATTTTTCATCTTTCTTTACACCTTCAGCACTTTGCACAGTACCTGGCACATGGTAAGTGCTTAATAAATCCTTGTTGGCCAACTAATTACCCAAAGGATGATCTCCTTTTGTCTAAGTGTGGAGATTCTGACACACCCTCTTTTTATTTTTATTGCTACATGAGATTTCAGGATGAAAAAAGTATAGTTGAAAGTCCAGTGGACATTAGGACAATTAGGTTCATTTCTGCCACAAGCAAGATGCATAAATTTGGGCAAATTAGTTAACATCAATGAGCCTCAGTTTCATTTTCTATAAAATGAAGGGTTTGGGTTGATGACTTAAAAGTCTCGCTAGCTCTAAATTCTATGAATCTATGAAAAGTCTTACCCTTCTATTTATACTAAGGAAGAAATGATTCTCTCTGTCTCTCTTTCTCTTAGCATCACTACTACTAAGTCCATTCAAAAAATCTTACCCAATTCCATGAAATGCCATAAATAGAGAAAAAGTTACCAGTCTGGAATTCTCAATTTTCGTGTTAGTTTGATTGTCCATTGATGGGTTGATCGCTAAGCAATCAAATGGATCATGAATGGTCAACCAAAGTTGGTTGACTCAATAACTAAAGGAACTAGAACACATTAAAATGAACACAGTGAGTATTCCACGATTAATCCACTAAATGCCTTGATGATAGTGCAAACTCTTAAATTGTTCATTGGTGCCAGATAAATATGGTCCCAGGTTCCTGGATATAGTACTTACAGGCTTCCATCTGAGAATGTACTTGGAAATATGAGATGGTTCAGGTGCATTCCACTGGATAGGATGAGAGTTTGGCTGACTGGGATTTTCAGTGATGATTACTTGGACTGGACCAGTTGCACCTGAAAAATGAATAGTTGGCATTTTAATATCCTCAGAATTCAGAATTCATGCCCTCAAACTTAATAGTCAATAGGTATGACATGATTTCTCCACTAAAGTCCTACTCTGATATCTCATCAATAGACAGGGGTGACTCTGGTTCTTAAAGATTATAACAACAGAATGCAAGCCCTGGAAGCTTCTACCAAGCCAGATAAGACTACAATTATGGACTGAATAATGAATTGTGAGCATCCTTTCACCTGAGAACCAGTCTACCTAAATTTGAAGAGGTTCATCCCCAGGAGTTTGGCCACCAGGCAGTTTTTTGAGTTGTTTCAACTCATGAAATTGTCTGGTCAGGTATGGAAGGTGCTGTGATTTGCCTCAGTGAAGGTAGTACCCACATTAATGAAATCACAAATGTCTTAAAGTATATTCTAGTTAAAGACTTGCTTTTATGAGTTGCCCTGAATTATTGCCTCTAAGTAAGTGATGTGTGTGTGTGTGCTTGTGTTTGAATTTTCAGGGTTTTCTATTTTAAAATAGTTCAATAAATACTTTTAAAAATATTAAGCCTTGAAATCAAGGCAGTCTCACTTTAGCCAGCAAAGGATTACTCTTAGCATGAAAAATATAGCCATAGTAAGTCTACTAATTTGCTAATTATTATACCTTATAGTGTTATTACTATGTTTTAATTCTATAGACATGTAGTTGTTTAGTCAAATATACCATGAAAAAAGTTTGTGAGAAAATGGTGAAACATTATTAAGACATTCTAGCACAAACTATGCCAAAAAAGTATAAATTACACATAAACATATTTTGGAATGTAGTAGAATCTTGGACAAGAAGAATAGGGCAAGAATGAAAGACTTAGCCCTACTTCGAAACCTTCTAAACAGTCTGCAATTCACGTTGCAAGAAGGCCAGATCTCATTTTTCTTCCTAAAAAACACATCCTCAAATTAAACCAGTTCACTGTTCAAATAATGAAAGATTTGTCCCTCACTCCCCCAATCCAGAAAGCAATTAGTAACTCTCCAAATCAACCTGTAAAATATATGGCAAATGGGATAGCCTCTAAGTCTTATTGGACATGGCTAGTAAAACAAATGAGAAAAACATTAAGGATCCCATTTGAATAAATCTGAAATTTAGGGAGGGTAAGTCAATTTTTTAGAGTGCTTACATCCCTAAATGGAGAAAAGGACCATCTGGAACATACATGCTTACAAATCAGAATATTGCATACCATCTTTTTTCATGTTCCAGCTTTAGTGAACCTAAAAGTCATTAAGACAAAACTGAAAAACCCTAATCCATTAACCTTTTCCAGAAGGTTTTTTCCCCTTCGTCAAATACAGAAAAAATATGGATGTTTAATGAAGAAACTTCACCGGCTTAATGACAGGTTTAAGTTGTCTGAAAACACCAAAAAAGAGAGTCTTCATTTTCCACCTTAATTGTTATTTTAGCTGTTATGGTCTTTTTATACCCAAAGTTTCCTTTAATTCCCTGTCAGAACAAACATACAACTTGCAGACCTGTATGAACTCAGAAATCCACAAAAACAAATCCACCCCCCAATTTGGGAAGAATTCCAAGCTGTTTGACGACCAAAAGCTGCAGTTCTCTCATCTGTATTTTCATAATATTCACACACTTCCTAACCATTCAGCTACCAAAAGTAGGGCAGCAAAATCCTTGGTTTCCCAGTGTAAGAGGTACAGAGTACCATAGTACCATAGCATAGCAAGATGATTTCTTAAGTCATTTGGAAGTTGTCAATGGAGCCAAGCAGAGGCCCTAAGGAACACCAGGCAAAGAACGCTAAGCAGGAATTCAGTTTGCTTCCTTGTCCAAGAAGCAGGTTTATCAGAAATGACTCATTACTTAAGGAAGGAAGTCAAAACTTTATCCATGCTTGTTGAATGAAGGAATGCATCTAAAAACACCAGGAAGAACAGACTTTTCATGTAGAATTGTAAAGGTGTGAGCATTTGAGAGGGCTAGGAATGTTTTTATATTACATTAATATCATTGATATCTGGGAATCAAACACAGCATGCCAACACATTACTTGTGTTTGGCACTCATGTTGTTTAAATGCCAAGAATTTGAACTACTATTAGTGGATTTCTGGTCCCCTTTTTGCCACTGAAATTCAGTACAACTGACTTTCTCTTCCAACTGTGAATCAAATGGTTGGCATGCCTGCCATGTGTATTTGCTTTGGGATTTAAAAAGGGAAAAGAAAAGTAACCAGAATGTTTTCCCCCAGTGTTATTTCCCCTTCTGCTTCCTGGCCCTCAGCCAAGCTTGACCAAGCTACTATAGCCAAATTCAGGCTTTGGTGAGGAAGGCAAGAAAAGCAACTGAAGGGCAGCTAGGTGGTGCAGTGGACAGAGCTCTGGCCTTGGAGTCAGGAGGACCTGAGTTCAAATCCGGCCTCAGACACTTACTAGCTGTGTGACCCTGGGCAAGTCACTTAACCCTGATCACCAAGAAAAGCAAATGAAAAGAGAAAGAGGATGAAAAGGTAGGTTTAGAGTGTAAACTCCTTTGGACTCCTGGTTTCTAGTCTTTCTCCTTTTTAATACTTCCCCTGAATAATTTTCTTAGAACACAAGTCTGACCATGCCATTCTCCTACTCCAGATTCTCCAGTGGCTCTTTATTTCCTCTAGGACTGAAAAACAAGCCCCACAACTTAGCATTTAAAGCTTTTTTTTTTTTTAAGGCAATAGGGGTTAAGTGACTTGCCCAGGGTCCCAAATATCTGAGGTCAAATTTGAACTCAGGTGTTCCTGACTCTAGGGCCAGTACTCTATCTACTGCACCACCTTCCCAAGGTTATTTCATTTTATTCTCCCTGATGCAGCTCCAGCCAAAATAGTTTATCTGTTTCCTGAGCTGAGTATTCCATATTTCACCTCTGTACCTTTGTACAGGCTGTCCTGGAATGCTCAGCCTTCTCAAATTTATTACCTGGCATCCTTGAAGAATCATCTCTTGTATCACCTCCTATAGGAAGCCTTTCCTGATTGTCCCAGTTTTTACCAATATCTCCCTCTTCAAATAATCATGTATGTACCAATGTATTTATACATTTTATGTCACCAGGAGAATGTAAGCACCTTGAAGGCTGGGTTATTTATTTTTTTTTGTTGGCTTTTTTTATTTTTGTATTCCCAGCACATAGCATTGTTTTCTACATATAGTATGCTTTTTCATTATTGGATTTAATTAGAAAAAAGGATGGAAGGGCCTCAAAGGATTCATGCCCACTCAAAAGTGAAGGATCAGAACTGCAGCCACCCCAAGATTTTGGTGCTCTCCCTACCTCAGACATTGGCCTGGATTTTATTTTATTTGCAATTATATGGGCAAATGCACCTTAAATCAGATTTTACACCTACCAAATTAAGGAGAGAATAGATCCTCAATTATCCAAATTACTTATCAACTATTTCCATTAATCTCCTTCTCTGATCGTTATCACGGCATGGAGATGGCTCTGAATGTCTTCCAGGTTGTGCCATGAGTACAAGCTTTAGTAAGTCTGAGCAGCTAGGAACTCTCCTACTATAAACCCAATGTCACACTATGTAGCCATCATGTGAGGACCAGCCCAGGTATGCTCAGACAGGCTCACAACCAGAAGGGTGGCCACCAAGGGATGATTTATTTTTTGTGGTCACATCACTTCATGAAAACCATTTACTGAAGTGGGCTACAGTTGTAAACTATCTCAATGGAAGCAGTACCCACACTGGTGCAATTACAGATGATCTTAAGTTCAAGTCAATGCTTACCCCAAAAGCCAACCAAATTCTCCTTTTAATGTTCTAATACTGCTCTGTGCTTTATACTGCACAAGATCTAGGGTGTGGGATGCCTGGTGGTGTGTGTAGGGCTGAATCATGTAGGTTTTTATGGTTATCTTCATGAGTTATATTATTTGCTGTAAGGTGTTAAAAGATGAATGCCAGTCTATTCACCTAACCATCTTGCCTTTGCTGTTACTAGCTGTTACTTGCATTATGCTAAATGACTGGATGTTTTTTAATTAGTGAAATCTCTCCATTGTAAGCCATATTAAAAAAATAAACAAACAAAAAAAAAAAACCTTTCATGGATTGTACTGACCTTCTAGGTTCTGATCAACAAAACTATTAAGATATGAGAAATTTGTCCGTTTTTACAAATTGTTCAAATAAAAACCCACAGAGGTGACCCAGGAGAAGTTAAACATTCACAAGTCTTCTACCCAGGTTTTTTTTTTTTCTCCCGTTACAAAATCTCCCTCTTTAATTTGCTTATTTACTTCTTATTTACACACCAAATGTCCCTTATCTTCCTTTGGTTTGTTCACAAGAGGGCCAAACAGAATTCTTCAAAGGGAGCAAGCTCAGAGATAATTTGTTACAGGAATTTGTGCTTTGTTTGCAATTCTATTTCTTTTACAATCCTAACAGGAACTTTCTGTGAAGAATGGAAGCTCCCTGAAGTCATGATCTGTGTCATTGATCTCTGCGCCTATTACAGCACCCTACATATAATAGCTACTTAATTTATCCATCTCCTTTCTCTACCTACTTATCTCTCTCGGTCTGTCTGTGTTCATCCATCTGTCCGGCCATCTATCCATCTATCTTTTTTCCTATTGTGCCCAACCTGCCTTGATATACTGGGTTACCTTAGAATAGGGAGATAAACTGAATACCTATGTGCACATACACTCAGCAACATAGGTAAGGGCAAAAGGCAACTTGCTGCCATGTCTCTGTCTTTTATGGTCCATAAAATGCTTGCTGTCATCTTCTAGAATGGAGAAATGTCATTTTAATGGGTCTCCAGTGTGGTAATTTCTTCCTCATTTATGGTTCCATATCTTCACCATTTTTACTTCAATCTATGGAAACCTACAGGCAACTATGAGGAAAAGTACATTTTCCCCACCTCTGGTGGTTTTACAAAACCATTACAATAGACTGTAGGACTATACTACTAACAATATCTTTTTTTTTATGATTTGTGTGGTAATAAACAAATACAGTTTTCTTCTGAGGTTGAGCAAGGTATAGAGGCAAGAGCACTGTGACAATTTGAGAGATCTGGATCCTAATCATGGCTCTCCCACTACCTTGTTGTGTGACCTTAGGTCAATCACCTTATGTCCCTGAGCCTCAGTTTCTCCAACTGTAAAATGATAGATTTGGAAGTAATCTTTGGTAAGTTACTTAACCTCTCTGGTCACTATCTGTAAAATGGGAGTGAAGGGGGTTGCTCTACCTGATCCCTGAGGTCTCATCGAACTTTAAATCTATGATAACATGAATCAATGGCCTATAAGGTACCTTGTAACTCTAGCAATCTAAGAGATTATTCTGCAAAAAAAGGATTAGAGATTGAAAAGGGATCTTGGAGATCACCTCGCCTACACTTTTTATTTTACAGATGAGCAAATTAAGGTTCAGAGAAGGTTAAATGACTCGACCGAGACAAACAGTTAGTTACAGAGTTGAAATTTTAACCTAAGTCCTACTAAATTCAATAATCTTTCCATGGCATATATACTTTCAAAGATATATGAGCATATTTGGGTATTTACTATTTTCACCATGATAAAAGACTATATTTTTCAAGCCCACATCACTTTTGTATTTAGACTTAAAGAAATATTATGAAATGAATCACTAGTCTGTAGAAAATCATAGGAAATCTCTGTCAGATTTTATATTTAGCAAATTAAGGAGACAATAGACCCTCAATTATCCAAATTACTTATCTGTTGTTATGATTAAAGCAGTTCCCTGGATAGAAGTAAGTTAAGACTGGCCTTATCCCATGCCACGCCTTACAAAGCACATATTTAACAGTCTCTGATGTACTTGGGAGCCCAGGAAAGGAGCGGGTCTCCTTGCCTCCCATTGTATGTGGTAATGCCACATGGTCACTATTTAGAGTCACAATGCTTTCCATAAAGTTGTGCTTAATGAATAGTTGATGAATTCTTTTTAAAAAAATGAAATCATTGAATTTCAGAGCTTGAAGAGATTTTAGAAGTTATTCCATCTAACCCCTCATTTTCCACATGAAGAAAATGAAGCTCAGAAATATGAAGCAATTAATTCAAAGGTCACACAGCCAAAGCTGAGAGTAGGATACAGCTTTTCTGACTCAATTCTACATTGCCTCCTTCATATTTTACAGCACACTCAATTCATCATTAAGGAAGGTTTTTAATTACTTTAATCTCCTTTTCTTCATGCATTTCATGTCCTCCAAAATTTCCTGTTGCCCAGCATAAGATGTTCAAAAATACTCTTGTTCAATTCTACTATATTAACATCAAAGTGAATTTAAATGGGAATGAGAAATTTTGGTCTTGATACCATAATTCATGAGGCTTTATTATACTTCTGTATTAACCACTAAAGAGCAAAAGAAGGTTCAAACATAAGTCTCGGAGAAATCGGCCTAAGAAGGTTGGTTGTGCCTTATGTCTCTCTCTCCCAACAAAGACCCAAATTAGCTGTAGTAAACCATTTGAGGGCAGACGGAACTGCCCAGGTTACTCAAATACTGACTGATCGTGGGTACTTTGACCCAGATTTCATCAGGTCAAACTGAGAAATATTTGTTTCTCAGAGGAGAATTAGGTAGGAACTGCAATCAAAAATGTGGGCTGTCATAGACTGCCTGCTTTATATGTAATTGTAATTAAACTATTTAGAAAATTGTCCTTATTGACTGGTATGATATCTGAACCCTTTACTTCTGAGAAATGTTAGTTTGTGGAATCTGACTGTATAACTCTAAAGTAGTGAAGATTTTGCTTTAAAATACAATAGAAATGATTGATTCGAATGGAATTTTTACATGGCGAAAACCTAAACTATACAGAGACATGTTTTTGTAGCTTTCAATAACCTTAGCTACCAGGGAAACATCACTCTGGAATCATGCTGGTTGATAATTAGTTATTTTGTGAAGTAACAAGGAACTGTATGGTCTTGTGGAAGGAGCATTGAATATAAAGTCAGAGGGCCCATAGTTACTATGTGACTTTGGGTAAGTCATTGAACCTCTTGGGGGGCTGAGTTTCCTGATCTCTGAAATGAAAGAGTTCATTATAGCTCTAACCTTATTTTATGATTTCAAGATTAAGAAGTTCATTTAAAGACAGTGATATGACAGCAGTAGTGTTGGTTTTGGAATAACAGTTTCTGGATTCAAATCTTCTATTTACTACCTCTATAACCCTAGGAAAGACAGTAACTTCTCTGGGCCTCAGTTTCCTCATATGTAAAATGGGTAGATTATACTACAAGACGTCTGAGGTCCCTTCAGGCTCTCAATCTATAAAAATATATTACAGGATAGGTAATTTTCTTTTACTTGCACAGACTGACATTTGTAATAACACTGTTACTAATGAGTCTTACCTGGATATGCCTGCAAAGGTTGGCAATGCCACTCTCCAATGCCCCGGCCATAACAGTAGCACTGATATCTAACAGCATGAACATATTTCTCCCATGAATCCCCAATCTGGTAGAAGGTACGGGTTTCTGAATCCTGGCATTGGTCTAAAATATGAAGAGGTAAAAGAATCAACACTACATGTCTTTGCTCATAATGTTTTCCAAGACCAAAGACCAATGTTAAACTTTAAACATACTGCATTATACATTCAAATTTTGAATTTAAAACTGGTAACTTCCTATCTTAATTCAACTTTTCTTTAAATTAAAAAACTATTTGTGTACCTCAAAATACATAAAAGTCTTTCTTGCACAGTCATGCTAAAAAAAAGTTGCTTGTATTCTTTGGTGGTTATTTATTACTAAACATAAGCCTCTTAGGGGCAGGTACTGTTTTTTATTTTGTCTTTATGTGCTCAGGGCTTTTTCCAATGAAAATGAATTTTATCTCATTATTACAATATGCTTACAATTTGAAAATTAAAAGCAAAAGCTTGCAACAACTCCATTCCATATCTTTTCTCCACTCTCCCCTCACCCCCAACATTGACCTCTCCATAAGGTAAACTGAATGACTCAGTTTATTAACTTTGTGGTGCTTGCCAAACACCTTCCCAGAATACCTTATAAGCCCCTCTTTTGGGTTTAGCAATCTCAGATCAAACAAACTGATCTTATTACCAGATCAGGGTTTGTTTTGTTAGTTAGAAAACACTGAGGGCTGCCTCTTCCACTAAGGAAACATGGGCTTATGCTCTAAGAAGCCAACGAATATAATTCTTCTAAGTCTCAGTGTTCTCTCTGCGAAACATTTTGGGGATGATATGTAAAAATAAAAAGCTTGAAGAAAATACGTATTTTTTTAAAAATCCCTTTAAAGTGCTGTGCAAATCATTACAATGGACAGCCAAGTAAAACAGATTTTTTTTTTCTGAAGGCAAAGGTTGATTGGCATAATTTTTGCTTTTTTTTTCTTATTCAGGAGACTATAAAATAATCAGTCAAGGAAAGAAAGCACAATTTTGGGCCACAGGTTTCCAGTGCCCCAACTAGGCAATTCTACTACTCATACAATAGGGCCTTGATATGTAAAAGTGTACTTAGTTCCTAATTATTAATGGCCAACTCAAGACTATTAGTTCTCAGCCATCTACCAATGGCTTCAATCAATTTGAGTCATGTCACATCAAATAATCCATGTAATCTTTCCAAACTCATATTTGGAAGTTGGGTAGTACTTGATTACCACGAGCCCTTTCAATTACTAGATATAATTTTAATTTCTGTCAGAAAACATATATGAGGAAAATCGATAGAATTTAACTTACCAATAGGGTCACATTTCCATCTTCCACGGCCCTGGCCAAAACATGTGCAATTCAGCATGTGACCTTCTTCGTGACGCTTGTGGAATGTATCATTCACATTATAGGTGATACCATCGACGATACATTGATCTGTTGAGGAAATATCAGAAAGGATTTGGTCTGGAGCCAGTATGGCATCATTGGAATCATGAGGATTGGATTCAAGTCCATCCACTGACACCTCTTATTTGTGTCACCCTGGTTAAGTCACTTAACCTCAGTGCTCCTAAGAAATTTTTGGATTATTTGCTAATCCGTGTCTGATTTTGAAACTTCCACTCTTCTACATTGGAATTTCCATTTACTGGTGAAATCATAGGTCTGGAATAGGAAGACTATTATTAAAATAATAATAAAGTTTATACCAAGAGTTCCCTACAATGATGAAATTATAGGTCTAGAACAAGAAGGATATTATTAAAAATAAAGTTTTCACAAGGGAACAATAAAGTTACTATTTCTTAGCGTAAATAACTCCTCCCTCTTATTTAGGTCCCCAACCTACATGGTGGTTTTTTTTACTGGTTTGTGATGAACATGTAAACAGTGACTATTTTTTGGGAAAAACAAAACAAAGAAACAAAAACACCCCTATGTAATATACTTATTTTGTTTTCCTTAGAACCATGTAGATGCAGAGTTAAAATAATGTACATATATGTGAGAAGCATGAAAAAATGTGTGTTTTCTTGTGAAATCTTACTCTTTCACAAATACAATACCCATTTTCTGAAAAAAAAATCTTCCATTTCTCTGTTTCATTTAATTCTCTTCCACAATGATGTGATAGTAAAAGAGACCAGATTTAAAAAAAAAAAAGAGTATGAGAGTGCCTCTATTCTAAAGAGCTAGTATGATGTATGAGAAGGAGCTTTGTTGTATAGAGTCAGAACCTCGAGTTCTAGGCCTGGCTCTGGAAATTCCAAGGTCCAATGTTAATACCATCAGGTACATACTAATACAAAAGGGTACAGAGAGGAAAGACAGTGCTCAGGCCAAAGCCCTTTTTGCCAGGTCATGGATAAAAACAACAGAAACAGTGGACTAAGGGACACAATACTGGTCCTCTGTCTCAAAGCACTAAAAAGATACAAATTTTTAAAAAAATTTTTTTTTCAAAGCACTAAAAAGCTAGGGCTGTTTTTCTAAGCGAGAGATTCTTCATCTATATTCCTTTCCATTTATCTGTTTGAAACTGAATCTTCATCAATGCACTCATGGCAACAGCATAGCCTTTTGTTTTTTCCTTCTCTTTTAGCCTTTACAGTAACTCTACCCCTTTTCTAGACATGATTCCAGTGGTAAAAACTAGCAGGAGGATGATCAAATGTCTGTGTTCTGCCCTTTGAAGTCATTTTTTGGCTCTGTCGAAGTGCTCACACACCAGGGTATCCCAGAATCGCTGAGCCAGCTATGTCATTGGCTGTCTGCCTCGTTCAATTCCCCCAGCGCCATAGACTAGATGAATGGTATTTCAATATAACAGAGCATACCTCTGAGCTGTGAGTATGCCACACAGGTCCATTCCCCACGACCATTTCCTACACACGTGCATCTCATCATATGGCCCATGTCATGCTGTTTATCCCACTGATCTCCAATGCGATACATGACCCCTTCATTGGTGGTGCAGATCTCTTCATGGGCTATTTGGTAAAAAATGAATGACAATCTGAGAAAGACTATAATCTTAAAATAAGAACTTTTTATATTAGAAATAAAAGAGGTGGATTCTTTCTTGTGGATAACATGGAACAGACAAGTAGAATAAAAGCCTCATATATCTTTCTAAGTATAGACACAGATTAGGCTAAGTGGGATTTCTACCTTGGATCTGTAAACCCATGAATGACCTGGTACAGGTCATGGAATCCAATTAGGGTTAAGACTAGGGGAAGGCAAAAAGATAAAGGAGATGTATAGACCTTCTTACTGCTAGTAACCTGTGTGTTGAGAGTACTGATATAGCATTGTTCCTTCTGTATTAATTAGTTCTAACCTAATTAATTCGAGCATAAGTGGAAATTTTATAGGATGATTCATGGCTTCCACAACCAACAGACTCATGACTGGCACTTCCTTGGGACCTAAGTGTTAGATTGGACCCGAATTGAATTAGCTTTCTTCTTTCAATGAATGCATACCAAATGACTTATACAATTCTTGTATTCATTCTTGTAGTTCGTATAGTGAGACTTCAAGCTATGAGCCCTAAAAAGTAGAAAGGAAATATGTTCTAATGCATCAGGACTGAACTGAAGGGCTCCAATGCATGTAGTAGCCCCTTTCTTCCTTCAAGCCAACCAAACTTGCCTCTTCCAACTTGCTATTGTAAAACTCAGATGTGGAACACTAATATAGGATATGCGAGTCAAAGTGATTGCTACAGTCTTCAACACGGTAAAGCAGGTAGGGTTTGTATGTGACTATAATGATGGTTACATTGGTCTAGACATGTGCAAAATATTCAAAGGTACCTTTGCAGAAAAAAAAATATAAAATCCTGCTTCTCAATTTCTATTTCTAAATATTCTTACTTGTTTACTCAGTTCTATGAAAAAACCTTTAATCATATCTTGTAAGTTATATAAAATAAAAACAACCAGACATGTATTTGTTCACACATACAGTGATAATAAAGGACGTTCAAAGTTTTCATACTATATCTCATGTGAACCTCTCAGCATCTCAATGATGTAGGTATTAAGGGTGGACACCATACCCACCACCAGTTTCTAAGGGGAGGACTTCATCTTACCAGCCATAGGACAGAACCCAAACTTCTGATCAGCATCATAGTTGACAGTGGTTCCACACCATTTCATGTTATCTCGCCTTCCCTCTGAGGTACAGTCGGTGTAATTACGGTTATTGTACAAGAATGGGAAGTGACATAAGGCACCGTTGGAGTTGCCGCCTCGAGTCTGAACCAAAACTACAGAGAACGACATAAGAATAGAAAGAAAAAAAGATTGTAATCTTAGACCACAAAAAATTGCTATACAAAGATGCCTCATTCCTAGGACTCTGCCTCAGCCTTAAAGATATTTGATGATATGAAATTTACACATTTATCTTCACCTTCCAACTAGATTTAAATTTCATTATCACTCACATCTACCAAGCAAAGACATTTTAAAATAATAGCTTTGAACAAAGCTCTAACTTTCAAGAAAATTTGCCATTATAAGCAGAAAATGAGCCAAGATATGCAGACATTCTATCTGTTGCACTCTTCAACTTTGTGGATTTTCTATGGATTGCACTACAAATATCTTTAACAGCACCACAATCATAAAGTGCCAAAACAAACAAATTGGAAAGGATTTTTCTTGTAGATACCATTCTCTCAAGGGAATTGGAGGATCTCAAAGTACTGCTTGCTCTTTTAACTTCTGGCTTTAGAGTTGTTAAATGGGCCAGACATCTGAATAAAAATGATACTTCCAAATTGGCCTAAAATAAGTGTATAAATTGAAAGCAAAAAGATGAGCATTGTGCTTGATTTTAGGCACTACATTTTAGGTGGAAGGATATCCTTCAGCTGGAGTATGTCCAGACCCAGTGCCTGCTTGGTACATGGTAGGTGCTCAATAAATGCTCAATGACTGATTAACAGACCAGGATGGTAAAAGGGGAATGAGAACATGGCATCCAAAAACTAGCTGAAAGACCTGGAGATTTTTTTGGCTGGATGAAAGTAGACTTAGGCAGGACATGAGAGTTGTGTTCAAGTATTTAAAAATTTGCCCTGTAGAAGGGCTTGTTCTGCTTGGGAGCAATGGGTAGAAGCAGTCAAGAAGCAGATTTAGACTTGGTGTTCCTAGCAATCAGTGCTTCCTAAAAGTGAAATGGGTTCCCCATCTGGTTCCCCATCTTCACGGATGTCTCTAATCAGAAGCTGGATGACCACTTGTCTGGGACATTGAAGAGAAGAAATTTATTCATCACAATAAGGAGATCTCTGAAGTGTCTTCCAACTCTGAGATTCTATGAGTCTATGTAATTTGAATTTAAAACAGTATCAATTCCATATGAGAAATGAGCAATTCAAAATTTGCTAATTTTTTTTTATTATTTCCCCCTCTACTTTTTAGGAGGCCACTCACTGGTCTGGTCTGTACAGAAAGAATATTTCTGGTCTTGTTCATAATTTGAAGTAGTGCTACACCAGAGATGTCCATCCTGACGACCTTCAGTTGTACAGGAATAGTAAGTCCTGCCATTGTATGTGAATGGTAGGACACATGGTTCTCCATTGGAATTGCCACCATAGGTTTGAGTTACAGCTGCAAAGAAAGCAAAAAAGAGTTGCATCTTAACACAGGAAAGTAACAAGAGACAAGTTACTGCCCTTCAGTTTAAAAAAATTGAGACACTGAGTTTAAGTGATCATCTGCTTAATTTCACATATAACATGATTTTAATAGATAATGCAGAATTTTATGTTGGATTCTACTGCTGCCTTGCTATGATTCCCTTTGTTAAAATGCTAATTACTTCCTGACTGACCCTCACAAGGCATTTGGAGGATATGTCCTTTTGTCTGCAAGAGCACCCTGCAAAAGATTTTTAGTGGAGAGGGATGCTCTTTTTACATGCTTTTTTCATTAAAAAAAAAACACAAAACACATGTTAGTAGAGAAAAACTAGCAGATTGAAAATTTTAAAATAGCTGATTTTAATTACTCTAGGAGCCAAAAAAAGGGTGTTACTTTACAGCTTTTCTACATTAATCATACAATATTGGGCAAACCATGACACTCAACTACTTCAAATGTATGAGCCACAGTGGATTGTCACATCACTAAACTCACACTGACTGCTGATTGTGCTTTGTGCTTGGTTCTCGTAGAGGACCAAGACATCATATGTCTACGCTCACTATATAAAAGGCATTATGATGAGGGAGGATCAGAGAGACAAATTTTGTAACAATGTCGAGAATGGAAAATAGGTATCTGAGGTGGTCATGCATTCCTCCTCAGTAACTAGTGGCTTTTAGCCTTAAGGTTGAAACACGCACCGTCCACACAGATGTGCAATTTTTGACAAGTTTGAAGGTATATGTGCTCCTATAAAGACTGGGGGAAAAAAAGCAGCACATGTATACTCAGGGATCTGCAATTTCATTCATGCAGAGGTTCTCTCCAATAATGCAGAACTCATCTATGCTTACTTATTCCTGTGTTTCTCTTGTCCATAACCTCTCATAGTTGGGGCCCCTGTGATGAACTAATAAAAAAACACCCTAGCGCCCCACAATTGTGTTGGGATAATAAGAGTTTACATGATTAGCTATCCCAAATTAGGTATTAGAAAATATACAAGACATATACTTAAAATATACATGTATATATGCATATATATGAATCATTAGCTATTATATAAAGGGAGGCCAGCTCTAATCATTGAATTCTACTTTTTTACAAAATCCACTGTAGGGAGTTATGGCCAGTCATGCTCACCAATCTCTTGGCAGCTGACGCCATTGCCCAGACATGTGCACAACATTTGTTTGTTTCCTTGGGTCTTGAGCCATTGCATTCTGAGAGAGTAGACCACGCCACTATCGGTGACACAATGACCATATGGAGCAGGCTGGGGCTGGGGCTGGTACAGTGCTGTTCGAACTTCTGTGACTGAGCTGGGCCCTAAAAGAAAAGTAGATGAAGGCTGTTAATAATAATAATAACAATGGTGATAGTATCTAGAATTTACATACTATTTTAGGGGTTTGCAAAATGCTTTACATATATTGCCTCATTTGATTTTTTAAAAAATTTACTTTATTTTATTTTTAATTTATGGAATAAAACATTTTTATAACATAGTATATAAAAAAGATGATTGTATATGAAACTGCAAATCCATTATGTACAACTTTCTATTCCTTTTAAATATATAATAAAGTTATCATGTAATTTTTTTCCTTTTTTTCTTCCTTGAGAAAAAAGCTTAAGCCATTTACTGTAGAATATGAAGAAGCTTGCCTAATAGAATGGAAGTTCCCTGAGGGCAAAGATGGTTTTCCATTTTGAATTCAGTAAGGGCTGTCAATCCCTTAATTTCTCTGAGCTTTAGTTTCCTCAAATCTAAAATGCGGCTAATAACACCTGTAGTACCAGCCTCACTAGGCTGTGAGGGTCAAATGTGATAACACCTACCCAGTACCTGGAAAACTTTAAAGTGCCCTACAGATGTCAGCAATTACTTAGCACAATAGGGATCTTCTCAATAGATCTCTGGCATTCAAAATTCACAAGAATAATGCAGAATTCTGTAGTAGACCTATCAGGAAATTGTGTGAAAAAAGGCAACATTCTTTGCATGTGGGATTTTATAGTCTCATTGGAGAGATAAGACGAGCCCTAATGAAACTGCTGAAGAATACTCAATGTATCACAAAATTGGAGAATCTTGAGTTGGGTGGAGACCAAGTTTACTTCCTCACTTTTTATTAAATTAATTTTTTAATTAATAAAAATTTATTTTTATTCCCTCTACCTCATTAAGAGAAAAGAAAATCAAAACTTTTTGTTACAAATACGAATAGTCAAGCAAAATAAATTCCAATCCCTTGTTTTGGAGATGAAGATTCTAAGGAACTTATTGAGTACCTGAAGTCACTTGCTCAGGGTCATACAATGAGAACATAACAATGCTGGGTTTAAAATTTAGGTTTCCTGATTAGTACAATGAGCTTTTTTCTATACCACATACAAGCAAATGTGCTCTAAATAATTTGAAATATATAAGTGCTAAAAGGGCACACTATATGACAGTAACTTTATACATGTATATACTTTTCTTCATAGAAGGCAACTTTGAGTCTACCGTCAAATGATTTGAGGAACACATTTGTTAAGAGGAGTAAAAGCAACAAAAAGAATTGTCTACCTAGTCAATCCATCATCTGATGCAAGGGTCTCTTCAACAGTATCTCTAACAAGCTGTCATTTGGAGTTTGAACGCTTCCAGAGACTGTTAGGTCACTACTTCACAAGTCGATCCATTTTATTTTCTGTTCTAATTGTTGGGAAGTTCTTATTATTGAGCCCAAGCCTACCTTCTTGTAACTTTGACCCATTTGTCCTTGTTCTCTCATAACTTCCACTCATTTGTTCTGGTGTTGCCCTCTTGAGCTAAATAGAATACAATTCATTTCTTTTCCACAAGTCCTTCAAATATCTGCACAACTATCATGTTCCCTCTAAATCTTCAAACTAAATAGCCCCAATTTTTTAAAACAATCTTCATATGATATTTAAAATTCTTCCTTTAAAATATGACTCCAAGATTGGGATGCAATATTCAGGTGTGCACAAAAATAGTCACACTGTTCCCTCCCTTGATCTGGACACTATCTTGATTCTGCAAATGAAGGCCAATCTAGGATTTACATTCAAAACAGCCTTGCTATTCATTACTGACCTTGCAGTCAACTTGCAGCATCTTTTTCACGTGAACTGCTCTTATCCCTCTTTCTGTACTTGGGCAGCAGTTGATATTTTGGAATGGATAGTTGGACTTTCCATTGATCTCTTTTCAATTTTACCTTGTTAGATTTGGCCCAATGTTCCAGCCATTTAAGATCTTTTGGGTATTTGTTTCCTCATCCCAAATATCAGCTACCTCTCTCATTTGTGTCCTCCACAAGATTTGTAAGCATGTTTTTTATAGCTTTATCTAAATTATCAATAAAGTGTCAAGCAGATTGGGGTTGAGAACAGAGCCCTACTCGATGCTAATGGCAACCATCCTCTAGATTGATGATGATGGTTCATTATTTTTGATACTAATTCATCCATCTATGCATTTAACTGTCCACCTATCTCTTCTCTGTCCTGAACACATGAAAATCATGAGGGCTTTTGTCAAAGGTTTTGCTTTTCAGAAATATTGACAACATTTCTAGTCATCCCTATCAAAAAGTATTGAGCTCACTCAGGAATGTTTTATTCTTAGTGAACCTATGATGGCTCCTAGTGATCTCTCCTTCCCTTTTGAAATGTTCACACACCACCTGTTTGATAATAATTCCAAGAATATTGCTGGGAACTGAAAACAAGTTTACGTGTCTATAGTTTCTGAAATCCCCTTTTTAAAAATTGTTGTGTTGGAGGCAGCTAGGTGGCACAGCAGATAGAGTGCCTGGCCTGGAGCCAGGCACTAAGTTCAAATTTGACCTCAGACACTTCCTAGCTGTGTGACCTTAGGCAATTCACTTTACCTTGTTTGCCTAAGTTTCCTCATCTATAAATTGAAGGAAATGGCAAACCACTACAGTATCTTTGCCAAGAAAGCCCCAAATAGGGTCACAGAGAGTCAAACACAACTGAAAAATGACTAAGCAACAACAAAAATGGGGATCCTCTGAATTTATCAAATGACCAATGTCAATGCATGAAAGTAATGATCTTGAACTTTTTAAGGGATGCAAGAAGTGCACTAGAGCAACACAATTCAAAGGCTTTTTCACATAGAAGAGCTAAATATCAAAAGAAGGAAACACACGCCCTCTGAGACAAAGAAATTGAAAGATGTCTATATATACATTTACTTTATTATGGGGAGGAGCCAATAAGACATGCAATACAGTATATCAGAATCCTACTCTTTCATCTCCAAGAGGGGAAAAAAAAAACACTTTGAAAAGTAGGGCAATTCAGAAAAAGGTGAAAAAATTGTTTTTGTTTGCTTGTTTGTTTATAGAAGTGAATAAATTGTTCTTGTTTGCTTGTTTATAAAGATGAATAAATTGTTTTTGTTTGTTTGCTTATAAAGTAGAGGTCTTATGATTGAATTCTTCAGAGAATAAACGTTTTTCTGTTTATTTTTGATTTGTGGGCCATGAATTGGGAAGGGAGGAAGAACACAGTTTCAAATATCCATTATAGAGTCATTTATTATTATTATCATTGTCATCATCTCCTCCACCTCCTTCTCCTCATTATTATCATCACTTCCAGAGAGACAATGTAGTGTAGCAGAAAAAGTGGTGAACCGGGAGGCCAGGGTTTGAATAATTCCTCAGACACTTTGGACCGAGCCAACCATGGTGAAGTCTCTGCCCTTCCCTCTACCTTAGCATTCTCATCCTGGGATAGCATAATCACCCTTGCCCTACCTACTCTTACAGGCTTCTTTTTTTTGGGGGGGGGAGGTGAGGGTCAAGCAGGTAGCACTTTGTAAACCTTAACGCATCATATAAATGTAAACTATTACTGCTAGAAATGAAAAATTGATATTTAAAAAATAAACTTAAGCAACTAATCTGCAAATCCACCCAGATGTTCCAACTAACTGTATGGAAAAGTCATACTAAAGAACCATTGCAAGCGGGTAAATTCAGTGAAAAGGAAAATTTTCATGCATATTTCCAAAAATGTCTCTATATTTCAAGTTTCCACTCTGTGGGAAGGCACCCCTTACCTGTAGCAGTTGTTTGCAAAGATGAATGTCTTTCACATTTCCATTCTCCCCTCCCATTACCAGTGCAGATACACTGAAGCAAATTTCCCCGATTGTCTTTCTTGCTCCAGGTATCTCCAATTCGGTAGGATGTCTTGGTGTCCTGATCATTACATCTATCTGCATATGAAAAGCAAGAGGATATTTCAATGACCAGATCAGCCCCCAACTGGGAAATGATTAGTATTTCAATTGATACACAGGAAAGTCCCACAATAGCTCAACACTGTGTGACATATTTAAACTCAAAGAATTAAACTCAAAAACATCCCCCAGTTTTAGCCTCCTGAAAGACAGAATCAATTTGGTGAAAGAGAGAGTGGAAGGATTTGAATCTCTTCCCTTTTCAGTGGTCAGGAAAAAAAAACAACTTTTTTTTCCTGCCAATGTAGTCATTTGTTATCACTGTCAGACTGATCTTTCTTCCAAACTCTCTCTCAGGTTTTAACTGTTCTTTACAGGCTGATCTTTCAGTAAGAACCTTGGTTTGGGTAATTAGAAACAATGAAGACAGCAGGTTTTCCCTAAACCCAAAAGAGGCAGATTCAAAAGATGGAAGTGCTTCTTTATCCCATTTTTATGTAGAAACCACAGGCGACCAACAACCTTTTAGGTACCAATTGCTTCTCCCCTCCTGACAATACCTTCCAAATCCCAGAAAAGCCATGTCCATTCAGCAGTTAAGGAGGGGGTCAAACATTCTCCCTCCTCAGAGCAAAGAAAGATAAGAATCATTATTGCACATTAGTAGCAGGTAACAAAGCAAACACTGGTCTACGTGTTGGAAAGGTTGGCTCACAAAATACAGTTTAAACATAAGGGAGTAGAACTTTAATTATGCTGCACAATTTACTGAAACTACTCTCCCAGATTTTATGGGAAACTGTTGGATTTAGAAAAAAAAAAATGAGTTCAGCGTGTTTGATGCATGGTGTCCTTATGAATTCAGAGACTAGACCTTGACTTGGAAAAATCCCCAGAATGAGGGTAAAAGTTCAAATCCACCAATCAGCAAGCATTTATTAAGCTCCTGTCATGTGTGATAAGCATTGTATTAGGGGCTAGGGATTCAAAGACAAAGAATGAAACAATCTCTGCTAGAGAGGAGCTAATGTTCCTCTTCCTCCCTTCCCCCACTTCCATTTGACCAGACCTTGTCACGCTGTTGCATGAGTGGAAGATTTGGAGTTAGAGGGTTTGGGTCTGAGCTCCAGCTCCGACAATTTCTACTCAAGGAGAACAAGTTACCTCTCCTTTCTAGGCCTCAAATGTCTTTATCTGTGAAATGAGGGAATGGGTCTACATGGTTTCTAAAATTCCTTCCAGCTATCTATGTTCTCATGGGTTCCCATGGCACCTTGCTGATATCTCTCTTATGACACTTACCATAGTCTCATGTTTATAATCATATTTTTTTGTATCTCATCTCCTCTATTAGACTTGTCTTATTCATCTTCACATTTCCTACACAGAATATTAAAGACACTTAATATTTGTTGAATCATTTCTCTCTCTCTAGTTATTGTCCCTTAGTTATAGAAGAGGAAAACATTAACAATGGGATTTTTTTTTCTTTCTAACATCCCATTTACTTTTAAGCTGGAATATCACAATTAGGTATGGAGATTTTTTTTTTTTAGGCAATTGGGGTTAAGTGACTTGCCTTACACAGCTAGTAAGTATCAAGTGTTTGATCTGAGGCCGGATTTAAACTCAGGTCTTCCTGACTTCAGGGCCAGTGCTCTATACACCTAACTGCCCCTGGTATGGATTTCTAATGACTGTAAAGGATTAACATGGTCCAAAACTATAGCATGGTCCAATTTCAGTAAAAAGGGCTGACCAGAAGACAGCAAATATTGTAGTTTACAATTTGCCATGGTACACATAGTGTATCTCTAGCACATAGACTTAAGGCATGGCACATAGTAGGCACTCAACATATGCTTCTTGAATTAAATTTAGAGCTGGAAGAGACCTTAGAAATCATCTAGTCCAACTTCCTCATTTTGCAGATGAGGAAATTGAGGCATACAGAGATTAAATGTTTTGCCCAAGGCAGTATCAAAGCCATAATTTTAACCCAAGTCTTCCTGATTTCAAATGCAATACTCTTTTTTCTGCATCAAGACATAAGATATTGCTTGACTTATTGCCTTTCTTTTGCTTACATGTATCAAAAAACAAACAAACAAACCAAAAAACAAGTTTAGAAGCCCAAAGATCCTCAAAAGATAACCAAATCACATAAAATTTTAAAAAAAATAGGCTTGGACTAGTTAACAATTAATTATTAAATCCAGATTTATATTTACAAGTTGCCCTGTTATCCTATCAATTCTGCAAACCCTTACAGTTTTCATTAGTTCAAAGGTTTGAAAAGCCTTGAATCCCTAAGGCAACAAATGATCTCACATGGGAGTTTGAGGGAAGGTGAATGACAAAGATTCAGGAGCCCAGGTATTTTAGCACTTATTTTCAAGTCTACTAAAGGCCCTGGAGAAGTCATGCCTCACTGAAGTCACCCCCTTCAAACAACTTGTTTTGGCTTTCTGGTTAATTTTTCTCCCAGCAATTCAACAAAGAGATAGGCACCATTCAAAGTTCAAATCCCCACTAAGAAGACTCACCTTTTAGGATTTTGCTTCTATTTGCTAAACCTTAAATGGTCCCAAATTGTAAAAGCAAGGAGCTATCAGATTAAGTGAACCTTATCTTCCATGAATGTTTATTGTTCTGGGTCCTACTTTAACATATTAAAGAGAGGGGGATGATCACTGAGGACTTCTAATTCAAGTTATCAGGGCACCTGAATATATACTGAGGTCCCCCTTTCTTTGCAGAAGATTAATGTCCATAGGTTCCCTTTCAATGGATGATTGGTTCATTGTTTTCTGACTACCATGTTTGTTTTGCTTGTACCACAGATACTACAAACACTGGAACCAGGCGGCAGATGTTTCCTGAAACTAAAACCTGCTTCTGAAAATCTGTGGAAGTCTTTTTGACTTCTAAGAACTTTATCAGATTGCATCTTCTCTTGAAGAATACTGAGGAGGTCTCTTTGCACCACTCATAAGCCACCAAGAGTTTTGATTCTCATTAAGGGCTAAGTGAAGAAGGATAGGGCAGGAGTAGGGAGATGGGGCACTGAGCATATGAAATGAATCTAAAGAAGTCAGAATGGCATAGCAAGAGAGGAGAGAAAGGAGACTGGTGATATTGGGTTAAGTTATTCCCATCTTAATAAGCTGGGTACCTTATCCAGCTTCTGTTCTGAACCAAATGCTCTAAATACCCTCACTTTTCTTTTTTTCCACCTTGCTTGTTCCCTTCTAAAACTGGGGAGACACTGGGTTTGTTGACTGCACAGAATTTTAAAAATTCTAACTTAATGTCAGTAACTGCATTCAGGGATGACCAGTTTAACCCGGAAAACAACCCTCTCTGTCCAGAAGCTAGTTCATTGTTCACTCCTGTCATCATTAGGTTAGGTAAAGTAATTCTGGATGCATTCTTCTCCATGCAGACTTTACCTTACTCTGAATTCTGGGCCAGAGCAAAATTTTCAGTATTTTGAGTATTGATCAGATGTCTATCACTATATATGAAGGTTCTAGAAATAAACAGACATACTTCTAGAGGTACAGGTGATGCGTCCACTGCCTTCTCCTAAACAGGTACAATCCACCATCATCCAGCCCTGATAGGGCTTCTCCCAAGTCTCTCCAACAACATAGGAGGTCCCACCAGTGTTGTCATAGCACCTCTCAGCTGTGGAACAACGAAAAAAAAGAGTTATTTGGAATTATGCAACCTCCCTATAATTTAAAGTGTAAAGGTCAGCAAAAATCTAGCCACATTTTTTTTTCTAAAAGAAGAAATCCATTGCCAAAATTAGGCCTTAAGTGCACAGTAACCAACAATAAAAGAGGTTGCATGTAAATTGGGAGACAGATTATTTTGTTTTTACAAATTAACAGATTATCTGCCTTTTACCTACTGGTATTAAAACTTTTTGCCATCCTTTTTAGATTAGAGGATATTATTTTCATCAGAACTTTAAATTAAAGCCAGGTTTCTTTTTTTTTTTTTTTTTGGTAAAAGACTCAAAACAATCTAAAAGAACAAAATTTCAATCTTCATTGGAATGGTCATAGAGAAAAAGCTATTCAAAACCTCCAATTTTTATTTTAAAAATCTCCAATCTCTTGAATTGGTAACTAATGATAAAGTGAGCACAGCTTAAATACTTTTGTTTTTTCCTTCTAATATTTGAGTGAAAAAGGTTTCTTTTTCTTTTTTTAAGTCTCTATATATTTTGACAGTTTCAAAGAAAAAGTTCAGGAGTGATATAGTACAACATTTTGTGTTTTAGTTCAGGACTCATTTTTGTAAAGACTTGTAAAAAACCTCCAAACCTTGCAACTCCCCCCTCCCTTATAAATAATTTACAACATAGACTAAAGGAATGTTCTGAATCTTATAGGAATCAGATACCAAGTGTCAGAAATGTTCCCCTCTCCTCAGGCAAATGGCTTCTTGCCTTCCTCAATTCTGTCTGGCATTTTTTTTGAGAAATATTTAGAGTTGTATCATTCTAAGGCAATATGATACACTTAACACTTTCTCTGGAGTCAAGAGGATCTGGCTATGTTCTTGCCTCTACCACTTACTACCTGTGTGAGTCTAGGTAAGTCTCCTAACTTCCCTGGGCCTCAGTTTCTTCTTTTGTAAAATGAGGTAATTGGATTAGATGGTCTCTGTGGATCGTTTCAATTCCACACACCCATGATACCCATCACTATTTTACGAATTTTACCCAGCACAACAAGGATAATGTAAAATTTGGAGTTTGACTCAATTTCATTTTTTCATCAAGACATAGGCTCTTGTCCTATTAGCTTGGTCCATTTAAATACAATTCCTGCTCATCTCTCTTTAAAAAACCACATACCTACAGGTTTACAGGTCCATTCTCCTTTTCCATTACCAAGACAAACACACTCAAGCATGTAGCCTCCTGTCTCATGTGGTCGGCGCCAGGTGTCTCCTATTTTGTAGGACTGACCCCCTTCATGACAGCGATCTGTTTTTTTTTAAAAAGGAAGTTCAATTAATTGCTTCTTATCAAGAGGGCAAGAAGAAAAGGCATTTTTTTTCCCAGGGTCATTTTCCATGAATGTAAACATGTAACTTGAAAACATGCAACTTTTAACATGCATACATGTAACATGTTAACTTATAAAGAAAAAAGCAGTATAATGACATGGAAACAGCTCTGGACTTGAAGACCGAAGACCTAGGTTCAAATGCCATTCCTAGTTACAAGATGTGAGATCTTGGGCAAGTCATCTAACTTCTTTGAAATTCAGTTTCCTCAGTGTAAAATGGAGATGATGAAATTTCTACCGTATCTTACTGGGTTGTAATGAAGAAAGTGCCTTGTGAGATTATGAAATGCTCCAGAAATGTGAGATGTTACTGGAAATATCCATAGTTTCCCTGTTAGAGATGCTAAAAGGTATGAGCTATTTTTAACTGTCCTTTATTCTTCCAGCCATTTCACAATGGAATATCTACCAGAAAATCTGAATGGTCAGTGAGGACCCTAGTCGCAAAATATATCTCAAATCTTGCCTTCCTGGGAAGATCAAAGAAAATCTAATTTCTAAGACCAGATTGAAGTAAAAAAAATAGAATGAAGAGGATGGGGTAAATGTGCCACCCCCCCCAAACAGCTGTGATACAGCTGGATTGATCCTAATTCTTTTGTAGACATCACTTCATACATATTACCCCTCCTTTCTTGAGTGGGCAGAAGCAACACTAGGGAGTTACTTTCATATTTATGTACTTCAACAAATTTGGGAGTAGAATTACAATTCTGGGGAAAGCATCACAAAGGGAAACCTAAGAATGTCATTGATTCTTACTTTTCCAAAAACATTAGACTCACTGATGAAAGAGCACTGTATTTGGAGGCAGGGGACCTATGTTCAAATCCTGGCTCTTAAACTTACAGACTATGGTATCTTGGGCAAGTCACTTAATTCCTTTGAGGCTCAGGTACCTTAACTGTAAAATGAGGGGGTCAGACTAGATAACATTGATGGAATCTTCTATGTCTAAATGGATTATCCTAAATCAAGAAACTGCAGTAAACACAAAATATCCTTGAGAGATAGAGACAGAGAGAAGAGGGAGTGGAGAAATTTTAGACAAAACCTTAAGCCCCTAAATTTGAATATCTCCAAACTGAAGTATTAAGAGAACTGGTTTGGACTAATCATAAATGAATGCCTGAGTATGGTGTCTCAGACTTTTAAGTTGATAAAGACATTATGTGTGTGTGTGTATGTATGTATGTACACACACATACATACACCTTTCTAATTGAATCAGATGATAAGATGCAGATCAAACTAAAATGAATTCCTTGACCCTGTTAGAACTAATGAGAAGTGGCAAACTTCAAAGTACCCTCACTGTCAGATGCTTTGGGGAATTTGATTATATTTTCCTTTCAGAAATATAGAAAAAGTTCTATTTGCAGAGTAATGTATTAAACAGCAAGAAATTAGAGTGTATCCATAAGCTGTAGTAACGAAAACAAAAACAACATATGAATGAAGCTATTCTCCTCCACCCGCCCCACCCAAATTTAACAACTTCTGAGGATCATAATCAATTTAGATTGTGAAAAAGGATAGAATTTATGGATCAATCACACTTATGATCAGGTTAACCTATCACACATAAAGCTACCAAAATATACATTTTTTCTCTGAAATCTATGTCATGCTGACACATCTAGCTCGTGTGTTCTAAGTAAAGAATAGGCATCAATAATTTCTCAATTAATTTATATTCTGAAATGGAGCTGAAGACACAGATACAGGTATACACCCACATACATACATACACACACACTCCAACATACATTCCACTTTGTGTTCAGAAGCTCATATCCTGGCTATGTAGCTGTGTAAAAGCAGCCCAGGATGATCCACAAAATTGATAATGCACTTTACCAATAGTAGAAAGTTGTCTGTGATTGGAACTGAGTTCATACTTGTAGGGAAGGTCACACTTTGTCCGAACTAAGTAAACTTTTCCAGAAGGCTTTGGTTGTTAAGAAGAAAAGAAGTCATAAGGAAGTGTTCCTTACTTGCAATGGTACAGCTGATTCTCCCTCGACCAGCCCCAATGCAGGTACAATCCCAAATCATCGAATCCTTTGGGCGCTCATAAGTGTCCCCGACCCGGTAGGTGTTCCCAGTATATTTGTCGAAGCATGTTTCTTCAGCTGAGAGGGAAGATTATAGGAAGAACTTTTACATTCCCAGAATCCCATCCGTACAAAGACCCATTTCCCATTCTATAGGAGAACATGGCAGAGTGGATGAAGAAAAGCACAGGACATGGATTAAGGAGATTCATATTCTCCTCTTGGTTCAGATAGCCTTAGAGAGGTCCTCAAGCTTTTTTTATGACCTGATTTCCATTATAAAGAATAGATGCCATATAAAGTATTGTGTTTTTGACACACTCTATGCTATTAGGGAAGAAGTTTGAGATAATAGATGCCAGACTCAGGAAGTCAAACTGGAGTGCTATACAAGTCTACAGATTATTGGTGCTTGCCCCACCCCTTCCCCCACTGGGCAAACAAACTCATTATTCAATACTATTTCCATGATAATTCCACTAATACTTCTTTTTGGTTAGTTTTGACGGTCTTAAAGAGAAAAACACCAATGATTATAAAGGGGGAAAGTTTGTTTTAAGAGGTTAGGGGTCAGCTTTAAAACTATAATTGAAAAATCACTTTTGAAATGTAAGGGTATTTGATCCTCCTAGTATGGTTTCTGGTTCGCAAAAATGACTTCTATGCAGTTTAAACATTTAAGACTTGAAGACTATAAGTTGCAGAGAAGGTGCCAACCTGCATGGTTGAGGGACTTTCCTCAGCTGGGAGGTCCCAATGAATTCACAGGTCCAGCCTCTATTCCTTACATATTTAAAGTCTCCTATCGCTTTCCAGTAATAACTACCCATTTTATCTTGTGAGCAAATAATAAGTATATTTTTCATCAGAAAAGGAAATATGAGGAGGCTTAGGAAGCATTTCATTCCATTCTTTTTAAAAGTAAAAACTACTTTGACTTAAGCTGTTACCTCTAAGACAAAGATGAGTGTACAAAGATAATTATTACTAATCATTTTTAGATTTTAAAATTATAACACTAAAAAGCTCTGAACTAAGGAAAATCCCCTAGAATTTTAATTAGTTAGTTGATTAATGATCAGCACTTCTCCATCTAACAAAAAGAGAATAACTGTCTCACTTACGTTCAGGTTTGCTCTCACAGTTAAAACCTCGGCTGCCTCCATAGCAGGTACAAACCAGTGCGTTGCCCAAGTAAATTCGCTCCCATTGCTGGTTAATCTGGTAGTGTTTTCCATTGTCATAACAGCCGGCTGCAATGGATTCATAGGGGAAAAAAAAGTGTTATCTATTATTAACTTCCCATTTCGTGTCTGGAAAAGGAAACTTTTTCTACTCAGCTCAATTGACAGTAATGAAATAAAGAAACTAAATAGGGTTAATAAGAAACTAAATTAACAAAGAGGAGAAGTGAGTAGAAGTGAGCTCGAGCCTTCAGAACTCCAGGAAAGCTGAGAGAGAGAGAGAGAGAGAGAGAGAGACAGAGACAGAGACAGAGACAGAAAGAGACAGAGACAGAGACAGAGAGAGAGACAGAGAGACATAAAAAGAGATATAGATAGAAAGATAGAGAGAGAGACAGAACTAGCCGATCATCCAAAAGCAATGAATTTAAGAAGTTATCTCACAATCTTTAGAGCCAGCAGAGATCAATATTTAGGGAGTATAGGGAGTAGGAGTGGGTTTTGGTTGTTGTTACTGAACTAAACGTTACTTGATGAAATGATTTCCAACTGGCCAGAAGTGGAAACGTTTCTAAAAACAGACAGTAGGAGGCTTGACGAAAAAGAAAAAAAAAAAGAAAAGAAAGTTCCCTTAAGCCACATTGCCATTGTGGAGGTAAATGGAGCAGTGATTAATGACAGAAACATGTCCCACTCAGCAGATTTAGTGGTTTCCATTAGACCATTGAAAAACTGTTCACTCTCAAAGCTGGAAAAGAAATTCCACCTTCCTTACACGGTGAAGTATCTCCAGGGGCTGAAGGCAATTTGAACCAAATGCCCGAATTTCAGAGTTGGCCAAAGAACAGTCTTTTGCAGGCATTTGCTCCCCACCTTCCCTGTCTATCCCCCTTTCATCTAGAAAACGTTTCAGCAGTTAAACGTATGGAAAGGAAGAGAATGCAAAGGGTCCATAAAGGGCCAACCAAATCCTGAATGGACATTCCGAGAAAACGCCCATTGCTCAGATTTATCCACAAAAGTACTAACTGGATGGAAAGGCATTTGATCTATAGGACTGAAGGGCTTTCCAATGAAATATACCTCCCCCCCCATAGACCCATCCCCAATGAATTCTTAGATCATTTAAAGAAGGTACCCAGGATTAGAGCAGCAAGCACTGAAATCCCTGAAATGGCTTTGTCCCTACAGTTGGGCTCTTTAAGAAATCCATTAACCGACCCAGAAAAGTTTCCTCCAGCAACTTTGAGCGGACTTGTCTCATCCTGGGAGAAAGCCTTTTCTCCCATAAGTTACTCACTTTTGCTTTGGCTGACAGCCACCGGGGACGGAGGCTGAATCATTTGCTGGGCTTGCCTCCGGTTTTTCGTCGATTTTGCCGCTTGCACTGATGTTCCCAGACATAGCGCAAGTAGCAGCAGCAGCAGCCGCCGTCCCGGGACTGGGTCCCTGTGCATCTTGCAAAGTCGGAGTGAGAGAGACTCCTACAAACTGCACCCCACCCTAAGTTTCTGGTTTACTTTGCAACCCGCCGGAGAACAAGTTGCATGGAGCGCTGGCTTGCTCTGGACTTCTCCGGGAAGGTAGGGAACCAAGGTGGGGAAGGGGAGGGAAAAGGGACTGGGGAGAAAAATCGAAGATGGGGCTGCCACAGGTCCCTCTGCTCTCCAATGCAGTACGCTCCTCTCCACCCCCTTGAACCCTGCAGCCTGCTGGAGCCGCAGAGCCCTAGCGCGCGGGGGTTTATATGGGACCCTCTACTCCCGACCCCCGCGAGCCCACTGGCGAGCCGGGGTGGGTGGACCCGCCCGATTCCCTAGCCGGGGCCAGCACCTCGCCGATTGGTCCAGGGGCTTCATGACGTCACGGAGGGCAGGCTGTGCGGGGCCGCTAACAAAAGAGATGCTGATCGTGGGCCAGGCTGTGGGGAAAAGAGAACTTTTTTGTTTCCTTTAATAGTCGCCAAACTTTTTTCCTCTCCCCCTTTCCCCCGTCTTCTGTGGTGGGGGTCAGGAGAGAAGCAGGAAAGAGTAGTGGGAGTTGTGTGAAGTGAAGGTATTCCAATTTTTCCCCCCTCCCTTCCTCTTTTTTTCTTTTTCTTTTTTCTTTTTTTCCCCTTTCTTTCTTTCTTTCTTTTTTCTTTCTTTTTTTTTTTTTTTTTGCTAGTTTAAGAACATTGCATCACCTCAGCAGAAAAAAGTCTACTCACTCCAGTGGTATTTGTGGGAAGACAAACCAAAGTCACCAACCGCTTCCCTTCTGCAAACTGAGCACGAGTCCAGAGGCTGCCCACCGTTCCGGGCCCAGGTTGACCCTTCTTGGCTTTCCTCGTACTTTTCCCTCACTTGAGGCTGTGGTTCTGGACTTGGGATTCTTTCTATCTTCATTAGGTATCCTTGCTCAGCTCTCTCTCTCCCTACAAATGCTACACCTGCCAAGCCCCGGGTGAGCTCTGAATAGTTGACAGGCATGGGCAAATGATATCTACTGGAGGTCCGGGAATGAAAAAAAATTAGTTATTATTTTTTAAATATGTAGGAAACTCTTCCTTGCTAAATAAGATATGGTGTCATTGTCGTGGACACTCAGTGAAATAAAAGCCAACCTAAGAGTAAGGAGGATAAGCAGAAGCAAATAAACCTTCCATTTTGAAGACAGAGAATAGCAGAATGATCCTAAGATAAAAACATTCTATGTTTATACAAAAGGTGCATTATACAAAAAGCATACAATCTTTTTGGACTGACTGTAGAAGAAAGGGCACTGGACTTTGATTAGTCAATCAATACACACTTATTAAGTACCTATGTGCCAGGCACTGGATTAAATGCTGCACTGATCTGTCTTCTGTTCAGATCTTGGGTCACAGAATTAGAGCTGGAAAAGACCCCATATGCCAGCAAGTGCAACCTACCCCCAAATAAGGAAACTGAGGCACAGAGAGGTTAGTGTCTTGCCCATGGTCACAAAGTTAGCAATTATCTGAGGTGGACTTTGAACCCAAGTCTTCCTGACTCAAATTCAGTGCCCTATTCACACCACCATGCTACCTCTGCTAGGTGCTTGTAGCTTTGTGATCCTGGAAAACTCATTTAACTCTTAAGGGCCTCAGTTTCTTCATCTCTAGGCCCAGCCAGGCCACTTACTATCTGTGTGTGCTTGGTCAATTACTTCTTTTCTCTAACCTTCAACTTCCTTCTATGTATCAGAGGAGAAGGTGTTTCCACTCTAAATCTCTGATTCTCTGGATGAATACAATAAGGGTAGATGGAGATTATTAGCTAAAATGCATTGCTTAGTATGACTTTTTTTTTGGAATGGGTTTTGGAGCCATCCACTTGATCAAGGAAGATAAAAAAGGAATTCAACCATTTTCCATTTGAATTACATTTTCCATGAGAACTCTCTCCCACTGAAAAGTTTCCTTCTTTCCCTCTAGAATCACTCACTGGAAGGAAACATTGAAAAGTCGTCTTGAGAAGCTTCTTTCTTCAGATAGGACCAGGTCTCCCATTCCTTACTTCAAAGACTCATGATTTGGGTAGGGTGAATACTCCTCCCTCAAGAACTGATCGCAATCCTTCTAGGACTTGGTAAGCTGATCTCTGAAAGCTGCTATACCTAACCACTCTTTACCATGTTCGGAAACGTTTGACAACTGGCTTTCTCGGGGAATATATATACACACGTACATATATGTATGTGTGTGTATATATGTATATGTATACATATATACAACCACACACAAAAAACATTTTTAAGTTTCATCTGCATTATTAAGATTTTCTCCATCAGTTTCTTAATTTTAGACAATGAATGAAACAATAAACCAAGCCCTGATTTATAGCGTTCACTGGTTTCCAAGGCATAAATGCTCACAATGAAAATTTAACAACAGGCTTTCCTGGGTTTGCTTGAGCTGGTTCCAGCACTCCACTGTACAAGGCTAACTTCGCGATCAGTCTTTTCAAATTCAGACAGGCTGGTCCTCAAACAATAGACATGTGGCCTACACTTAATGCCCCTTCTGGCTGGTATGGACTTATCAATGCTTGGACTTCATGGAGATAGCCTTGAAAAGCCAGGGTCACCTCAATGCTCTGATGGAGCATGGACTTTAATGGACATTCTTGACAACTCAAAATCATTCTGCTTTTAAAGCTTTCAAAGAAGAGTTTACAGCCTCCTTCAGTAACCTATGATAGACCAAAACCTAGGTTTGTATATCTACATAAAAAGGTATGTCAATTATGTTTTCCTCAGGAAAAAATGTCAGCTTGATTGGTAGCAAGTAACTTTTATCTCTGCAAGATATTTCCTTCCAAAGTTCCACATTCAGCCTTTTCCACATTGCAATCCTAATGCTAGGATTTGGAAAATACTCAGCCTGTTAAAATGACAAAATAAAAGCCTTTTGTAAATGATAGAACAAAAAAAGGGAATAGTCTAAAGGGAAATATTGCAAAAGGAATAGTTAAATATGGGTTTCCTACAAGAAGTACAAAATAGTCTCTCTTGTGGGACCATTGTGACTGACATTTTAAGTTGGAAGAGCATTGTGGATTTTCCCAAACTTAGAGTACTTATTCACTCTCTGTCTGGTCTGAGTTCTTTTTGAGTTCTCATCATTACCTGACAAAATAGTGTTTTTCCTTCAAAAGTAAAAAGGCTCATTGTGGAAGTTTTAGCAAGTTTCTGGGAAATCAGGTATTTCCTAGCAAGGGTACCTGGAAATCAGTGCATGAACACAATAAACATAACAGCAGAAAGTTTACTTAAAATACATAGATTCTGGGAGAAGGTAATCAGTGGTTAGGGAAATATTTAGTGAACTAAAAGCATGAGTGTTGAGATATTTTCTCTTCCCAAAATGCATTAGAATAATACAAGAACTTAGAAAGAAACCCACCCACTCTAAAACTATGAAGAGGCTTGTACAACTCCATTGACATGTTTGATTCAAAAGATTGAGAAAAAAACATCTTGTTAGCAAAAAGGAAGGGATATTTGACAGTGCCTTATAGGGATGTCAGGATAGTTTTCTCCCTTTATTTACTTGAAAGATCCCCCCCCACACACTTTAAAAACTATTGGATATTGAGACATTTCCTTGTTTTAGATAACAGGGGTTGCCTTTCATTACAGGGGTTTTCTTTCATTACAGAATCACTTGTAACTAAGCTAGTCTATTATCTCTAACTGGACAGATAATTAAATCTTAAAAACTACGTTGATTCTTGGTCTGCTGTTTATACTCAATTGATATGTGTAGTCCCTTAGACTTACTTCTTTGAGAACTCTGAAGGATGTTTTTACAGGGTGGGGTACACTATGGTAAACAACCTTCCCTCTCCCCACTCCTTACATGGAATATCACTGAGTTTCCTTTATTTATTTGAACTCCAGGAAGAAAAGCTTAACAGAATGCAATGGATTTTTAAAAATATTATTTGCTATATTTGGTTTTTACCATCTTGATTTTTTTTTTCAAAGCCACTTCTAAGATTAACAGTATAGAAAGGGAGTCTTGACTTTTTTTTTAATTTTCCTAAGAGAAAGTTTTTTCCTTAATCATGGACTGGAATTCACCTCCTGTACTGTACATCAAAACAAATGATTTGTTGGACCAATCCTAGTTCTTGTCTCTGGATTTCCCAAAGCAAGCTGAATTTCAATGTCTTTCAGAGCACAGGAAGACTTCTTTGTTTTGAGTGACTGTAAGAAGAAAAACTGTTCATGGTTTCACTGTTTTTAATTTTTGGTTGAAAGAAGTTAATGGGAAGGAAAAGTAGTCATGTGCTTCTGAATTTAATTTCCTTGAATTTTCATTTGAAGATTATGTTTAGCACATATAAGAATTAATATATAATAAAGACTTGCTACCCCCCCATCCCAAGAAAAGCACAAAAGCTGGGCAGTTAAGACTTTTTGAAAGAGTCAAAATAAATTTTAAAATGTTGTTTAGTCATTTCACTTGTGTCCCACTCTTCACGATCCCATTTGGAGTTTTTTTGGTAAAGGTACTAGAATGGTTTGCTATTTCCTTCTCCAGCTCATTTTACAGATGAGGAAACTGAGGCAAATAGAGTTAACTGACTTGCCCAGGGTCACACAGCTAGTAAGAGTCTAGGTCCAATTTGAACTCAAGTCTTCCTGACTCCAGGTGCTGTGTTCTATCCACTGTGCCACTTACCTGCCCAAATTAGGGAATAAATGTGCAAAAAAAAAAATACTAACAGAATGTAAACTCCTTGAGGGCAGGGACAGTTTCCTTCTTGCCTTTTTGTTTCTAAGCACAAACACAGTGCCTGACACATAGTAGGCACTTAATAAACCTTATTAAATTGAATTGAATTGTTGGGCTCTTGCTTTTTTTGTTTTCCGAATTGAAACAATTTATTTTATGACAGGAGATACAAATCACAGGTAACATTTTTGTCTTCGAATCTTTTGTTTATAAAAATTTTAGCTTAGATGATCAACAATTTCCTGATCCCTAGGAGGTAGTAAGAAGGTGGCCTTTCTTTCTTGGACCTTTGCATTCTATCCCGTTTTTAATTTATTGAAGGACAGGTGATAAACAAGATGACCCCTAGAGGTTCCATTCAGTTCAAAGGATCCATGACCTTTTTATGATTCCGGACACAGAAAGCTCTTCCTGTATTAGGCTGGATGAAGATGAAGGGGGTGATTTTCTTTCCTTATGTTGATTTAAACTTGGTCCAAAGATCTTCCCGTTGTCCTTCCTTGAAAATGCCATTCGTTAGGTGCAGGTGTTGAGCCTGACCATTTAAAGAAACTCATGCCCTATAGGTAACTTTTTTTATGTGTTGAAGATCTGAACAACTTTGCCTACAACTGGACAGGTGCTTGAAATGGTATGAGAACATATGTAAGAGAGTATAATTTTTGCTTTGAAAGTCAGCTAATTTTCAGTGAATCAGCATTCTGTTTATATATTAAGTTAATCTATTTTTAGTTAGCATAAAAAAAAACACTAATCCATTGCTTTGTTTCTTAACAGGTGGACTCTTCTGCTTACAGTTGTGTAACTCCCAGCAGACTTTGCAAAATTAGCATTAATCCAATAAAGCTAAACTGGCTGCTGTATAGTGTATCCCAAAAGTCTTAGTGCAATTGTCTTTTATTAAAGTTGAAAGCTGCATTAAGACTTGAGATACTTTTAGAGCCCTACTCTTAAATGTATTTCTGTCATATCAGCAAACAGGAAAACCAAGTCAAAGATGTTAATTTTTTTCCTGCAAAACAACCCCTAAATCTTTAAAATCCACCCCCATCCAAAACATGGTATTTTAATATATTTGGCCAATAGGGCTCTTGCTATTAAATAGGATTAAGACCAGATTCATATGCATTGTAAAAATGAAATAATAACAGTAGTAATGATGCTAGAGTCTGTGTAACAGTGAATAGAAAGCTGACCTGGGAATCACGAAGAACTGGGTTCATATCCTTCCTATGATATATACCAGTATATATGACCCTAAGCAAGTGATTTGACCTCTGAATGTCCAAGGCAATGTGCAAAGACTCTAAGTTGTAGAGAAGCTGCCCATCTGTATTGGTAGGGGAAATTTCCTTACTGGGCAGTTCCCTACACCAATAAAATACTAGACCTGGTTTTAAAAAAATGATGATGCTAAGCATATTAAGGGGCAGCTAGATGGCCCTGTGGAAATAGTGCTGGGCCTGGATTCAGGAAGACTCATCTTTGTGAGTTAAAATCTGGCCTCAGACACTTACTAGCTATGTGACCCTGGGCAAGTCACTTAACCCTGTTTGCCTCAATTTCCTCATCTGTAAAACGAGCTAGAGAAGGAAATGGCAAAGCACTCCAGTATCTTTGCTAAGAAAACCCCAAATGGGGTCAGGAAGAGTTGGACATGACTGAAACAACTGAAAAATAACAAGCATATTAAAGGTTTACATAGTACCTTCCTTCCAGAGAGTTTCAAGTACTTTGGCATTAATTAGCCTTACAATTTTCCAAAGACATCAAGAAAGGGCTAATGTTCCAATTTTGTACATGGAGAAATTAATCTCACAATCACTAGAGAATCAATCAATCAATCAATCAATCATCAATCAATAAACAATTATTAAGAGCCTACTATGTGCCAGGCACTGTACTATGCTCTGGCAATACAAAAGAGGCAAAAGACAGTGACTATAATTCATCTTTGTCAACTTCCAATCTATCCACTAGAATGACTGAATGAAATGAATCAAAAGATGTCATGCTTGCAATTTTCTTTCTCAGTTCTCATTAGTTTGCTCTTGGTAGCAAGCAAAGCAGACTACAGTGCTACTGTGCCCTTCTTGTAGTGGGTGCCATTGTGATCATTTCTCCATTTCATTCTCCTTAGGAATCTCCCTGAAACAGTCCACACCTCATGATGCAATTTTCCTGCAGGGCAGATACACAGTCTTATAGGAAGTGGAATCCTGGGAAATTCTAGCATACTCATCCTTGAAGGGTGGAACTTCACCGGAAATGTCAGACATGTCCCTGTAATACAATAGTCTGGTAGAGGAGGAACTATATGTAAGGATACCTACACCTTCCAAGATTACTCCCTGATGACAAAAGGTGATTTTGAGTAGTAACTCTTGGACTATTAATGCTTTGCTTGTTTGGTCAGAAATATACAATAACTGAGACTGTAGAAGAAGAGAGCAAAGTCTGAATTTATTTTTCCATATTGTAATCTTGCTGCTTATTGGGTCTTATGATCTCTACATCTCTGAGTTTGGTGTATAATTGTAAAGATATACTACAAGAAATCATTTGCAAAGTTTTGCCTGTACTCAGGTCATGTTTTCATCAAGATACCCTCAATGCATGGGTAAACCATTTCCATAAAGATTTTAAAGATACGAGGAAGCAGGAGCAGTCAATGACTGTGGACATCCTCTCTCTGTCTGTCTGTTTCTGTCTGTCTCTTTCTCTCTTCCTCTGCCCGCCTCCCTTTCTGTCTCTCCCTCTTCCTCTCCTGTTATTCTCACATGGTATTGCTAAAGGAGTACAAATGTGGTGATTTCACTATCATTTCTGATCCAAACTGATCACTATAAATATTGTAGCAATTCTATTCCATTTTGAACCTGTTTGCTGTCTTCTCGATTCCACCTTCCAACACTTGAGATAATCTGGCTTAGCTGGATCTCACACCAAGCTCTCTGCAGGCTTGCCTTCTCTCCCACTACCTTTCATTAACTTGTGAGGCAAGTTGGCTTCTAGTTTTCTGTCATCCTCCTCCACAGTATTTTGAAAATGAGCTTCTAATACAAACCCATTTCACCATTGGCTGCCATGTCTCTTTACTTGGCTAGAAGATCACATGTTCTCTGGCTAAAGCTGTTTCTGGGCAATTTTGGCCTTCTTACAGTGGCAGCTTTTGCATTGGTTGAACTCATTATTCAGTCAACAGCTTATTTAAATAGACCAGGTGGGAATTTCTGTGATCATACAAAATTTTTCTATCCCATTTTTATCCTTTCTTCTAATTTGGTATTTAATTTTGCCTTTACCCTAATTAGTTGATGATGTAGTAGAATGGTGGATAATTGATTCTTGATTTATTGCTTCCTATTAAGTTAATAGCCAGTCTTATTTTTCGTGTTCAATGTGTACCATTTTCTCAGATGTCCCAACTCTTTTCTTAATTAGAAAATTAATAATAAAGTACTGGCATGAGATTTTTGAATGATCTATAAGACTTTGACCCCTTTCATTTCTTGTCGTAGACAATATTTTTCAACACTTTTTGCCTTTTCCCCTATAGGGATCCAATGTGGCAATTCGGCACCAAACAAAAATAAACAATATTTTGCTGCTTTACATAGGTTTAGGAATCATAGAAGTTTAATGTCAACTTAAGCTTTAAAAACCTCTTGAAGCTAGAGTATTTGGATCTGGTGGGTATTTGAAAAATCTTGTGATGAGCATTCTTAAAGATGCTTTAGTAAAACTTTGCCTTTCCAGTGACAAGCATTTTGAAGAAGTATTTGTAAGTTTATCTTCTAGTTTTCCTCCATGAAGGAGGAAATTCCTCACTGTGGTGTGGAGGTAACCCTGTAGGCTGTGCCAGCTGAGTGTAAGCTCTGGAAGGCTCTACTAAGCAGGCAAACTTTGATTATGGGCTTTACAGTGGACTGTCATCTGAGGCTCCCTCTAGCTAAATTGGGAGAGGCTTACCACTGGAGGGTTAACCACCAGATGATGAAAATTTTGGCCGTAATAATTTATAAAGACTGTCTACTGAAGTGTAGAGAGCCTGTGACTTGTGTGGATGGAGGCAGTGGCCAGACCCAATGAAATCATGTATCTTTTGGTATAGCCAAGTTTCTTCTAGTTTTAGAGCAGACTGAGCATATTTTGTTTTTTTCTCTCTTTCTTTTTACAGAAATTTCAAAAAACTTTCTAAATCTCTTAACTAATTTGCTTCAGAATATGCTCACACAAATCTTAATTGGTCTTCTTATATTCCTTGTACAATCAAATTATGAGGCAGAAGAAGATGTATACTCTATAGACTAAATACTACAAACTCATATAAATTCCAGTCAATATAAGGTAAATATAGAGGAAAATTATAATTGGTATATTTAATTATAGTTTGTCCTAATACAGATGGCTCAGAGGAATTACATACTTCAATCTGAGCCCACAATATGTCAAATGAAAAAATGTTTCCCTTCTTGCATAAAATTTTTATCTTTGTTTTTCTTTCTCTTCCCAAGCCCATGTCTTAATTATGTCTTAATGAGAATTCCTTAGACAATATCCCAACTCTTGGGAAAACTTGGCCTAAAGTTCTCCAGTACTTCCGTACATTGTGATTCTGAATTTTTACTTTGGAAAAGTTAAAAGCAGAAAAAAGAGAGGGAAATTCATGTAATGAGAACAAAGGATAAGAAATGGACTGTTTACATGCTGAACTGATACCCGAGCAATTCTAAGACCTAGAAAAAGGCCCCCATCACCAATGTAGTGCCCTTAGAATATCTATGGGAGGATAGACAAAAGTCATACGAGATGGAAAGGCTGAGAGAGGTTGTGATCTGTACAGTTAGAGAGAACAGGCCATGGATATGTTGAGCCAGCTTGAAATAGGGCTTAATTGTTAAATTTTCAGTGTGAGCATTTACACTTCTAAAAATATTACAAATCAGGGTAGCTAGGTATCGAAGCGGATAGAACACTGAACTTGTAATCAGGAAAGCTCATCTTTATGAGTTCAAATCTGGCCTCAGACACTTACCAGAAGTGTGACCCTGAGCAAGTCACTTAACCCTGTTTGCCTCAGTTTCTTCATCTGTAAAATGAGCTAGAGAAGGAAATGGCAAACCCCTCCAGTATCTTTGCCAAGAAAACCCCAGACGGGGTCACAAAGAGTCAGACATGACTGAAATGACTAATCAACATGAAAGCAGACTGTTGTCTGGATTTGGCCCTTGGGTCAAAGTTTGCTGCCCCCCCCCTCCTTGTAGACTTAAAGTGATGGAGAAAATGTTGATAATGCATATTAAACTTAAAAGTGTTCCACGTATACATTCTGCTTCCCCTCCCACCCCCCAAGCTGGTTGTTAATAATTTACCATTGTACTGCTGGAGTAGATAATCCCTTCATTCCTTCCTAATAGATTCCCTATCTCACTGTGCATAGAAATTATTCAATACCTCAACTTCTCATTCCCCACTCTCTCAGCTGAGGGTGTCAAGTCTTATTTTTCTGAGAAAATGGGGGTCATTTGCCATGAGCTTTCTCTTCCTCCTTGTCTCAAAACCCCTTGACATAATCTCCCCTTCACTCTTCCTTTCCCTGAATCTGTGACAAAAGAGATTGGCGTTTCTTCTCCTTTCCAAGGCCATACCTTACTGTGTTCTGTAGCAAACTGAAACTTCAATCATCATTATGTCTAACCTTCAACCTCTCCATATCTGCTAGTACCTTCCCAATTGCCTTTAAACATGCTCAAGTTTCACCAAAACCTTCAACAGACTCTATCAAACCCTCAAACTAAAATCTTGTATCTCTCCCTCTCTTTCTTAGCCAAACTCCTAAAAAAGGCTGTTTACACTCAATCCCCTCTCCTCTTTCTCACTCCTTTGGAATCTGGATTTCAACTTTATCACTCAGCTGCTCTCTCTGAAGTTAACATTCTCTTAATGGTCAAATGTGATTGTCTTTTCTCAGATCTCATACTTGTTGACCTTTCCACTGAATTTGACTCTGCTTACCTCTTTCTCCTCTTGGATAATCTTTCCTCTCTGGGTTTTCATGTCACAATTCTCCCACTTCTTTTCTTACCCATTTTACTGTTCTTTCATCTCCTTTGCTGACTTATCATTGATATCATTATGCCTCCTATTTTTAGATGCTTCCCAAGATCTTCTTCTGAGCCCTCTTCTCTATATATACTCTTTCTTTTTCTCTCTCCCTCACCCTCTCTCTCAGTGAACTCATCAGCTACCATAAGTTTAATTTTTAATCCTTATGTAGATGACTTACAGATATACTGCCCTAACATTTTCCCTGAATTCCAGTTCCATTTTATCATCTGCCTATTGGATATTTCAAACTCAACCAGTTCCAACACAACTCATTATCTTTCCCCTGCCCCCAAACCCACCCCTCTTCCAAATTTACTTGTATCCATCAAAGGCACTACATTCTTGTAGCCTTGCATGGTTCATGAACTTGGTGTTATCTTTGACTCTTCATTCTCCTTCATCCCATTTATTCATTCAGTTGCCAAATCCCGACGCTAAATCTTACCTTCATATCTCTCACATTTGACCTCTTCTCTCAACTCAAACAATCACCACTTTAGTCCAGGTCCTCATCACCTGTTGCTTAGATTAATACAACAGTCTCCTAATTGGTCTCTTTGTCTACTTCATTCTATAGTTCACGCAGTTGTCAAAATGATTTGCCTGAAGTACCAATGTAATCGTATCACTCCCTTACTCAATAAACTCACTGAGTCTCTATTGGTTCTAGAATCAAATATAAATTCATCTGTTTAGCTTTCAAAATCCTTTACAACCTTGCCCCAATGTTGTTCTAGCTTCATTGTGCATTAGTCCCATTTCCACACTCTAAGATCCAGCCAGTTTGTCTTGTCTTTGTTTTGCACCCAGGATACTCAATCTCCCATCTCTGTCCCTTTGTACTGGCCATCTCCCATGGCTGAAATGCACTTCCTCTTCACCTCTGCCTGATAGCATCCCTTTCTTCTTTTAATACATAGCTCAAGCACAAACTTCACAAAGCCCTTCCTGATTCCTTCAATTGCTAATGCTTTCCCTCTTTCATGACCTTGCGGTTATTTACTTTGCATTTATGTATATTTATTTTTTGTATTTGTTCTATATATAGTTAGTGCTTAATAAATGCTTTTTCATTCATTCATATACATTGCATGGACTTCATCTCTCCCATTAGGATGTAAACTTCTTAAGAAGAGGGATTGTTTCATCTTTTATCTCCGTATCCCCAGCACTTTGGATAGTGCATGGCACATAGTAGACTCTTAATAAATACTTGATTGAGTGAGAGCTATGATGGTATTGAAGTAATGAGAACAGTTTGGTGGCTCAGTAGAGTGCAGGATTTGGAGTCAGGAAGACCTGAGATAAAATCCTGTGTCAGATGCTTACTTTACTGTATCACCTTGTGCAAGTCACTTGGCCTCTGTTTGCCTAGGAGGCATCTAGGTGACTCAGTGTATAAGAGCACTGGGCCTGGAGTCAGGAAGACCTGAGTTTAAATCTGGCCTCAGACGTTTACTAGCTGTGTGACCCTGGGGAAGTCATTTAACCTCTGTTTGCCTTAATCCTCTGGAGAAGGAAATGGCAAACTATGCCAGTGTCTTTGCCAAGAAAACCTCATGGACAGTACTGGCATACTATGGTCCACAAAGTCACAAAGAATTGGACATTACTGAATAATTATTGTCATTTATTTAAATGAAAGGAGGAACTAAATAGAATTTTTTATCGCAAGTGTTCCTTTCAGAGGCTATAAAGATCTGACTGTGCTACATAATGTCCAATTAATGCCAAAAAAATTATCATTATATAGTATTAAATTTACACATTTACTTATGGTGGAGACTGTAGTATTTTCTGAGGGGGTTTGAGACAATCTATTAATTTTCCTTCTCATGTATGTAATGATATTTTCAAGAGGTTTGCATTACGATGATTTATTTGACTTCTTATTGTTTTAGTATTTCCTTTCAATCTACAATCTACTTTAACCTCTGTTGCCAGTCAGTTCTTTACATATAAACTTGATTCCCCTGGAACTAAATGTCAGACACTAGAAATTAGGAAGTAAGCTTAGTGAAATCACAAGGGAGAAAGCAATACGGGGTACAAATGCTAAAACCAAAGGCTTTTTCTGTGCCGAATCAAATTATTAATAAGCTAATTAGCAGATAATCTACTGTTATAATTTAATTTAATTAGCATGCAAATAAAGTAAAGTGATTTCTTGGGGTTTTTTGTATTCTAAGAGTTTACTAATGAGTTCTGCTTGTGCAGTTGAGCTGAAGAGATCATTGTGCTACATCTAATAGGACGATTATTTCACTTCAGCTTTTTTGGGCTCTTTTTAAAGCCTGTCTTTGTGGACTGCATAGCCTCTTATCTCTCGGTACTCCTGAGGCCTTCGACCGAAGAGAGTTAGCCATTTGTGATTGTTGTATTTAATGTTTGCTGCTGTTATCTTCTGGCAATCGACAGCTAATGATCCCTTGTGTTGCCCAATATCTAGGGCCCTATCTAGGGCAGAACAACTAGGGTTTTGCTCCTGTCTGCCAAAATGGTGGTGGTTGTAAGGGAAGAAGGGCCCCTTCTTCCTCATAGTGGTCTTCTGGCCAGCCAAGCCTATACCACAGCTCCATAGACATATCACAGAGGGACCCTTCCTGAGGTTCTGGCACCATCATTACCCCTTTCCAGAGCCCCCCCTTTACCACTGCCAAAGCTCCACCCCACTTCTTCCCATATTCTGTTTCAATTCTATCCAAGTGTTGGGAGTTTGGGGATTATTGACTATGCTATAGGTGTGGGCTAGACTCTGTGGGGTACTGGTTAGCCCTCTCTTGGAATGATTGAGCCCAATTATGACAGACTATCACTCCACCCCCTTCCCTACTTGTATTTTCTTCTAGGAACAGAATTGTTTGTCATCAAACTGATCACTCCAGCTTGTCCTGGAGAAGCTACTTAGGCATTCTGTTGTTATCCCTTTTCTGTATGACTCACTCAATATGTTGTCATAACCTAGACATCATCAAAGAAAGACTCACCATGTGTCAGGATTTCTGTTTTGAATAAATGCTCATAAGGAAACATATATGATGCTGCTAATGTCCTACCACCAACTCCAGTTCAATAAATACAAACCATAGGCACACATAGGACATGGGTCATGCATTCTAGCACACCCACAATAGTAGTGCAAGAGGTACGTGTGCCAGCTCTATGTACACCATAAATTCATCATGTTCTCTTTCTAAAACAGCTTCTAAACTGTGAACCTGGGATAACTTCAAGCATATTAAGTTAACGTCTGTGCCCCAATTCCCTTCACCTGGTAATTCCACCTGGCCTAGCTACCTCATTAAGATGTTACAGAGGTAAATAAGATGAGGTCTACAAAGCAACTCAAACCTATCAAAGAAATGCCTATAGTAGGCATTATTATAACATGAGTTTTCTAATCCTGGCATTGAAACTTACTATTATTAGGCAGCTAGCTGGTATAGTAGATAGGTTGCTGAACCTGGAGCCAAGAAGATTTGAGTTCAAATCTGGCTTCAAATACTTACTAGTTATGTGACCCTGGACAAGCCACTTAACCTCTGGCTACCTCAGTTTCCTCATCTGGAAAATAGAGCTAATAATAGCGCCTACTTCCCCAGTTGTTGTGTTATTGTTATTTCATATCAAATTAAAGTGTTTTGTAAATCTCAAAGGCTAACTATGATTATTATTATTATTAATGTAACCTTGAGCAAGTTGTTTGTTCTTTTTGTTTCAGCCTCCACATCTAAAGGGTTGTGCTAAATGATTCCTAAAGTCTCTTATTATTTCAAGATGTGCCAATCTTTTAAAGAACTATTGTTGACTCATTTTTCTTGTTTTGTATTCCAAAATGCCTGAATATATAATAGGGATAATTTTATACCATTTATCCATTCTGCCCGATACTTTCTGCATAAGCCCCAAATATCAGAATAACCTGCTTTGTAAGGAATGTCAGTTTGTATTCTTAACTGTTGTCTACACCAAATAAGCATCAGAGAACAATGGAAACCTCACCAAAGAACTAGAAGTTAATCTCCAGGAAGAAAAAACTTTCCTTTACTAACTACTATTTAAGCAAGGAAGAGGTTTTTGTTTGTGTTTCTCCATTTTAGCCCACCTCTCTGATTCCTGGCAATTATATTAAAGAAGGAACTATTCTTTACAGGTAAACCTTTGTGAATTCATGTCATTTTTTAGCAAAAGTCAAGATAAATCAAGGAAAAGAATTTCATTTCACTTTTCCAATAGGCATGTCTAAAATGAAACAGTCCCTGCTCCTTCATTTACAGATGCTCATTGCAAAGGAATGTACGCATTCACCAACATATTTCTTCTTAGTATGTGCAATGTCACTGTCAGGATCATTTATTGCTATTATTTAATTTGACATTTTCATTTTAACATTTTCATTTAAGAAGGAAGGGGATTAAAAGAAAAGCAATTGGCTTGAAGGGAGCTACAACTCATTTTCACAATCCAAGGTCATTTGGGTGTTTTAAAAATACGTTTCAAGAGCAGCTTTGAAATGTTCTGAAACAATGTCTTAGAATATATCATTCGGGAATTATAGTCCTTCAAGTGGGATTTGATTTCTATTGAAATGTATTTTGGTTTACAATGTAGACTTTAATCTGATTTTATGTGAATGGTAGAACTTTGCATTGTGACCTGATACAAGTCTGCTACTGAAAAAAAGTTGGCCTGGGGATAGATATAAAATAGTCCCCAAATTAAGCCCAGATTTACGACTGATTCAAACTGCAGATTGACATTGCCACACTATATATCAAGTAATCAGTCAATAAGCATTTATTAAATGCCTACCATTCAGCAGCTAGGTACTGAAGATACAAAAAATGAAACAATTCCTACTCTAACAATGCTGAATTTAAAAAATTATTCTTTCAATAAATGAAATTTTGTCTTTTTTCTCTCCAACCACCTCCCCCTTTTGCCTCCCATGGGGGAAAAAAGAAAAACACTATAACCCATATGCATAGTCAAGCAAAACAAATTCCTGCATTGGACAGGTCCAAAAATATATGTTTCAGTCTGAATCTTGAGTCCAACACCACATTTGAAGCAGGCAAGGTGGTCTATCATCGTTTCTCCAGAATCACGATCGGTTATTGTAATGATCAGAGGTTCATAAGTAGCAAGAAGCTTTAGAAATGTAAATTTACATATGTTCTTGTAATAGATAATACAAATGTAATAGATAATACATAATATCACCTAACACTATAATATATAGTATAACATAATATTTATAGTAATGTAACATAACATAATGTAATATAATAAACATAATATAACATACATGTATACATATTAGAGCTTGGGCTTCCAATAGTGATCGGACCTGGTAATGTTGACAGTATGTGAGGAGAGAATTCAGTATTTGAATTTAATTTTTAAATGTTAATTCTGAATGCCATTTTTTTCTCCTAAAATCAAAAAAAGGGCCCTTAAAAGTATAAAATATCTGATTCTTATGGACTTCCTATAATTGGGACTAAAATCTAGCTTCTATGAATGTATAAGCCTTAGGAAAGCTTTCTAATTATCTTAAAATATACTAGGGACTTACTGAAATTTCTTAATAAGCTTGTCTGACCTAAGCACAATTCTCAGATTTTCATATGAGAACCTAAGAGATTGCATGGTCAGGGACTTGAAGAACATTAAATTGAGAGTATGTTTTCAAGGCTAATGGAGGTTGTGAACTGGTTATGGGGTCACCTGGTGACAGTAGATAGTGCCAGATAGAAGAAGGAACATAGTAATCAGAGACACAATGCTCATCACAACCAGGTGTTGATATATTCTCCTTATTTGATCTCTGTGCTGGGCACCAGTTGCAAATGACGATTTAGGAATGAATACCACGCTCCCACTGCCAACTAGGAGGAGCTGTTTGGTTTCTGCTCCATTGTAAGAATGTTTTTGTGGCACAGAAAGCATTGTATCCACTCCTACAGGGTTTTATCACATATTCCATGACCATATGTGTGGGAGGGGGCAAAGGGGAAAGAATATATAGACATATACACAATAAATATGTACATATGTAAGTGACTATATCTTCTCTTGATATATAAGAAAATTCGTCTTTGTCCTTGGAAGCTAAGCACTAAATGTTTACATAATTCAAATAAATTCAATGAGCTTTTTATTAAATGTCTATTATGTACACGGAACTGTACTAAGTACTAGTGATATAAAGACAATCCAAAAATAGTCCCTGTTTACTCTTTTTTTAATTTTAAATTTTTTATTTTAAGGTAGTTGGGGTTAAGTGACTAGTCCAGAGTCACACAGCTAGTAAGTGTCAAGTATTTGGTCTGAAGCTGGATTTGAACTCAGGTCCTCCTGACTCCAGGACTGGTGCTCTATCCACTGTACCCCTATCCACTGTACAGCATCTAGCTGCCCCCCCATTTACTTTCTGATGGAGCCATATAACAGATAAGTAAATACAATATAATTTGAGAAGAGATAGAGCGCTAACATCTAGGAAGATCAGAAAAGGCTTCCAGTTAGAGATGGCACCTAATGTGACCCTTGAAGGGAGGGAAGATTTCTAAGAGGTAGTGGTGACACAGGAACATATTCTAGACAAAAGGGCCTTTGCAAATAAAAATGGAATGCCAAAATGTCAAGTCGACTGGATGGGTTGGAAAGTGAAAATCAGGGTTTATGCCAATGGCAATTATGTTGAATTTCTTTGTTTCTAAAGCAACTTTAGTATACCAAGTTTGCTGATTTCAAATCAGCTGCTCAGCCCATGCAAAATCTTTCTTGTGCTCTAGGAAGTTAGATAGTCTCCCCCAAATTGTTTCAAAGATAGAAAATGAAAAAAAATACATCACCTGAAAATATACCTCTTTTTCCTTGGCAAAACCCATATAACATGTCATTAGGATCATTACCTATTTGAGATTCATCATTCTGAGAGTCATTTTGAGATTTTGCTTGAGAAACAGATTTAAGTGAGAAGTTATGGTTCACATTTGAAGTGATAGCAAGCGGCATTGATGGGATAGGGGATGGCAGACATTTTCTGTAGTGTAGAATTAATGGAATGGTCAACATGAATTCTTTTAGAATTAAAGGAATGGTCAGTATGAATTTTTTAAACTTTCTTCAGTTTGGGGTGGGTGGGCGATGAGAGAAAAAGTGGAGGGAGAGCCATGAAGTTACCAATAAGCTCTTAATTGGCAAATCTAATGGACTTTTCTCAGTCCTGCTCCTTGTGGACCTCTCTGCTGAATTTAACATGGCCAAATCATCTTCACCTGAATACTCTCTCTTCTCTAGGTTTTTGCAATACTGTGCTTTCTTTGTTTCCCCTTCCCTATCTAATTGCTCTTTCTTGGTCTTCTTTATTAGATCTCAAGAATGCCACACCAGGTAACTCTTATGCTCCCTCTTTTCTTTTCTTTGTCTGCTTTCTCACCTGGTGATCTCATCAGCTCCCATGGATTCAGTTAGCATTTTGGGTCATTTGATTCCTATACCTATATATCCAGCTCTAGTCTTTTTTCTATTGGGCATTTTGAAGTGAATGTCACATAGACGTCTCAAACGCCACATGTGCAAAAGAGAACTCATTATCTCTCCATCCTGCCCCCAGACCCAGCCCTTCTCCAAATTTCCCTGTCACTGTTGATGGTACCGCCATCCTTCCAATTAACTAAGTTCACAACAGCATCATCTTTGACTTCTCACTCTCACTCCCCCCATTCCTAATAACAGTGTGGGACAGTGGAAAGAGCACTGACTCTTGAGTAAGAAAACCAAGGGCCAAATTCTGCCTCAGCTAATTAGCACCTGTGTGGTTTTGGGCAATTCATTTTCCTCTTTGGGCCTCAGTTTCCTTATATGTAGAATGAGAGGGTTGTACTAGATGGTCCCTGAAGTCTCATCTACCTCTGTATCTACGATCTTATGAACACATCTTTGATATGTCTTCTTTCCGTTCACAATCACGCCTCTTGTTCAGGGTGTCATCATCACCTCTTGTCTACACTTCTGCAATAACCTTCTAATTGATCTCTGTGCCTCACCACTGCCCAAGCGATTTTCCTAAAGTGCAGTTCTGACCACGTCACTCTCCCACTTATATCTAAGATCAAATATAAACTCTTCTGTTTGGTATTTGACTCTTCACAACCTGGGTCCTTCCTATATTGCCAGGCTTCTTGTAATTTACTCTCTTTTGTGTGCTTTACAGTTCAGTCATACTGGCCTACCTGCCCCTCTTCACACACAATTCTCCATTTCCCATCTCTGTACCTAATTGTCTTCCCTCCTCATCTCCTCACCTTAGAATACCTGGCTTCCCTCAAGACAGAGCTCAAACACCATCTTAATGATAATGATAGCACTTAAAGGTTTACAAATATCATCTGATTTTATCCTCACAACAAACTTGGCAGGTAGATGTTATTATCCTCAAGTTATAGATAAGGAAACTGAAGCAGATAGGTTAAGTAACTTAGCCAGGGTCATACAGCTATCTGAGACGGAATTTGAACTCAAATCTTCCTGACTCCAGTTCTGGAATTTAGTCACGGTACCACTTAGCTATTTTCTGTAGGAATCCTTTCCTGGTTTCCCTAGCTACTACTATCTTATCCTCACAGGAAAAATAAAACTTTCTTTGGAAGCCACTTTCCATCTACTCTGTATGTATCTCATACCTATTTATTTACATGTTTTTTTTTTTCTCCCTATGAGACTAAGCTCCTTGAAGGCAGGAATTCTATTTGTTTTTCTTTGTATCTCTAATGCTTACCACAATACCTAGCACATAGTAAGCACTAAAGTTAAGTACATGCCTATCCATCAATTGACTGATATCTGCTCATGGAGGTCAAGGGCCTTCTCCAAAGAGTACACATGATGTTTATCACCTAAAATGTTTTGGCTGCTGAATAAGTAATAGCAACAATGGCATTTTTATCTTGGAGACATTTCTCTGAGCACATAATGATCATATGACAAAATCTCAATAATATTTCCAAGATTGCCAAACATGTAAACTGACATACCTTACAGATTTTTTTTTTTATTCAGTGCACCAGGAACAGTTCAGTTCTTACAGAGATCTAGGTTTATGCTTTCATCTTAGTTCTTGCCCAAATAATAATAAAATACCACTCATATTATTTCATGACTCAATGTTAAAAAATGGTTGGAAAATATTGTTATAAGAAATGAAATTAACATGTTGAGAAGGGCCTCAGAGAATGAAATCTGTGTTTTTTAGCTAGCTTCATATTTTTTAAAAGGGGGAAAAAGTTAATAGTCTTGGTTCATTTTCTGATTTTGAAAAATTTTAAACTCCATTTTATAGATTTGAGAGACCTTAAAGGATTCTGGTGGTTTTTGAGATGCTGCCAATTTTTGGCCAAATAACAGATTTAATTCAATTCTGTCAGTATTTAGTGAACACCAACAATCTGTTTAACATTATGCTAAAGGAAGATATAGGGGAGTGTAAGCCACAATTCCCACTCTCAGGGAACACGGGATATAGTTGGAGAAATAAGACATGCACATCTGAAACAGATGATAGTATGAGAAAGCATATGATTAAGTACAAATAGGAATTTCATCCTCTACCGGTGTCTGCTTTCCATGTCCTGTGGCATGGTAGTGACCCTGTGTCCTCAAAAGTTATGCCAATGGAGTGCAAAGTCTGGCAGGTCTTACAAAAAGGGAAAGAATTTGATTATAACCCTAGCAGTAGATAAGGTATCCATCATCCTGGAAAGAGCCTGGCTAAGTTCAGAAGGGTTCATGTTGGATGGTCAACTACTAGCTCATGCATTTTCCCCACCATCTCACAAAGATGATCTACCAAGGTATGGCAAAAGTTCTGCTCATCATCCATGGAAGAGGGGCTTCTCATTTGATTAAAAACACAAATCCTGGAAAGACTGAAGTGCTGTTAGTTGTATAGACAATAAGTCTATAGTGGCCTATAGAAAGGAAAAGTCAATGTGTTAGTGAAGTATAGGGAAGGATTAAAGAAGAAGAAGAATTCAAGTGGAAATTGAAGGGATATGGATATAAGACATTCCTAGGAGGAGATCTGAAGGCAGGAATGTGTGTGGTATATTTGTGGCAAGGAGAAAGCCCTAGGTAGAGCAGAGCAGAAGGTTAGGATTAGAGGTAGGAAAGGTAGATCAGGCCAGGTAGTAAAAGTCTCAAAAAGGAGTTTGGTTGTTATCCACCTCCAGAGAAAGAACTGATAAATAGATGCATAATATGTATATATATATATATGTTATATATATGTATTATATATATACATACACACACATACACACACATATGTATATAAATATCTGTATATACACATATACATCTATACACACACACACACATATACTTACCTACATATAATGTCAAATAGGGGCCTTCTCTAGCGTGGGGTAGGAAGGGAGACAGTTTGGAACATAAAACACAACCAAAAAAATTAAATTAAAAATAAAAAGGAGTTTGAATTTGGCATTTATGAGAGGTACAAGGATATTAGAACTCCATATGAGGCCCAACCTTCTGCTCAGGAAATGCAGATGCCTGCAGAACTCTACCTTGCATTGGTTGCCAGTAGCTATGCATCTAATGGTTTTTTTTCTCTCTAACCTGAGCAGAGACCACAAAATCAGAAGCTTCTATCCCAGGACAACTGGCCTTAGTCCTATTTTGATAACACTATTGATATTCACCTGCTTATCTTTTTCTATACATACTAATCACCTAGGTCCTGAAGCTGGCTTACCTGCAAAGACTTTTATCTGTATGCTCACTCACTTGATTTATTATTCTTTTGATTATTTATACTTGAGAAAGTGATGGAGAAAAATCTTTAATAGTGAGAGTTAAACTTAATAGTGTTTCCAGCATAGAGTTTATTTTCCCCTAGAGCTGACTGGTAGACATTTACTAGAGTCAGGCTCCTCAGCACACAACTCTGTCAGTTTGCCTCTTCCTTCTCCATGCTGTTTTGTCAGACTTTGGATTTGGCCCCCTCATTTGGATGTAAGATATTCATAAACTCTTTACTCCTTCCTTCCTTTCTTCCTTCCTTCTCTCCTTCCTTCTTTCTTCCCTCCCTCCTTCCCTCCCTTATTTCTCTCCTTTCTTTCTTCCTTTCTTTCTTCCTTCCTTCCTTCTTTCTTCTCTCTCTCCCTCCTTCCCTCCCTCCCTTATTTCCCTTCTTCCTCTTCCTTCCTTCCTTCTTCCCTTCCTCCTTCCCTCTTTCCCTTATTTCCTTCCTTCCTCAAACATTTATTAAGCGTTTACAGTGTGTAAGACAGTTAGAATAACTGAGACAAAAACAACAAAACCTCTTCCTGGCTGAGTAAGGTTTATGGTAGAGATAAAGTCAGTGAAGGTTTTTTCAATATAGGAAAAAAATTAATATCTGAACATGTTTGAAGGCATAGGGGAATAAGTCAATTAAGAGAAAGGGGCTGAAGATTCTGAAGAGCAAGAAGATAAAAATCATGAAGGGTAGAAGAAATAGAATCTGTGGCACCTGTGGAATGTTATCGTTAGATAGCAAAAAAGACATCTTTTCTCTTTCATTTGTGGCAGGGGGAGGAGGATATTGGGAAGCAAGTATAAGAAAATAGATTTAGAGACAGAGGGTGGCTAGGTGGCACAGTGGATAGAACTCCAGGCTTGGAGTCAGGAAGACTCATCTTTGTGAGTTCAAATCTGGCCTCAGACACTTACTAGCTGTGTGATCCTGGGCAAGTCACTTAACTCTGTTTGCCTCAGTTTCCTCATCTGTAAAATGAGCTGGAGAAGGAAATGTCAAACCCATTCCAGTAACTTCACCAAGAAAACCCAAATGGGGTCACTAAGGGTTAGACGTGACTGAAAAATGGCTGAATAACAACAATATAGAGACAGATATATGGAGGAAGATACACAAGCGAGGATGAGAGTAGTTCATAGACTCAGAATTTTAGCACTGGAAGGGATCTTAGAGAAGATCTAGTCTAACTTCTCCATTTTGTAGGTAAGAAAACTGAGATCCATAGAGTTGAAATGACTTACCTAAGGTCACATAGGTTTGTGGTAGAATTTATTCTACAAATAGAATAATATTAATAGGCAGCATTTATATAGGGATTGTAGATAATTTTACAAATATTATTTCATTTTATCCTTATAACAACCTTTAGGTGGGTGCTATTATTATCCCTATTATACAACTGAGGAAGACAAAGGTTAAGTGAGTTGCCCAGGATCACATAGCTAATACATATCTGAGGTCAAATTTGAACTCAGGTCTTCTTAACTCTAGGTCCAATGCTCTATCCACTGTGCCATCTAGCTCCCTGTATTTGCTGTATTGACATTCTTGACATCATCCATATTAGTGTCAAGGTCTGAGGTCTAGTAACTACTAGCTTCTTGTTTAGGCTTTAAAGTAAGGAGACATGTAATCAATTAGATTTCAGCAACTAGCCAGTCATTTTTTGAAGTCACACCAGAAGACCAAGGTGGACCTTTACCAAGGCAAAGTAGAAACCCTTCTCTCCTCATGTATTATGATTTGTGGGGCACTCACTAAAATGTATCATTGCTGCTAATTACCTTCCCAATTAACCTGCCACTATATGTGAAATTCTCACCATTAGATGAGATCATAATTTCCAGAATCTGGTGATTGTTAAAGTCCACATGTATTACTTAAGGGGTTGGAGGGTCATATTATCCCCCACCTGATTAGTTTATCAAGTAGTGATCCATAGATATACAGCAGGTATTATTATGACCTTCTTCTTCTCTTGAGAGGAAGAAAATAGGGTACCAGGTATGTTGTATATACAAGCTCCTATAATTATCTGTCACTTCATAAAGCAGGGTCTAGAGAGATGGGGAAAAAGGTGAGATAGGGAAAAAAAAAGTCTAGAGTATGGTGTACTACCTAGGGGAAGCAACAGTTTTGACAGTGGCACCAAGAGACAATGGTGGAGTTCATGGAAGAGGAGGAAGAGGAGGGAGTGGCCGTGCTGAAGATTACAAGTATCTTACTTCTCAGCTTTGCCTAGGGCTAGGCTGAGAAGCTAGCAATGTAAAGAAATTGTGCCATGACAATTCCTTCTCTCTGGTCATCAGAGTTCATAACCTGGTACCTAATCTAATGCTTTGCACATAAGAAACCAAAATAGCATTTGAATTTTAAGCAACAAGGGATGACTTTTGTAGACATTTGAGTGTATTAGTTCCCTTACATCTTGTGTAGATAAGTAGCTATATCAAGACCAGTTTCTTCTACAGAAAATAAATATCTATTACTTCTTCTATGATCTGCTAGGGAATCTTCACATGTCTCCTGCATATGTATTTTTTCAAAAAGCCAAATGTAGTTTTCTTTAATAAAACTATAATGTTGCTTCCTTTAATAAGATCACTCCTGAGTCTTTTCTGGAACAGTTGGGTTCTCTGCTTATCCAGTGACCACCAGGCAACTTTAGCTAGCATTAACAAGGGAAACACAAGAAAAATAAACATTTGCAGTATCTCCTTTGAAAGATTAACAATGCACACCTGTTTAATGATGCACAGATGGTGTAGGGAGAGGGCAAAAAAAATGTGATTTTTTTTTTTCATTTCCATTCTTCACAGTCTCAGACTGTTCAGTGCTATTCCTACAACTGGTTATAGACCCATAGGAGGAGGCCACCTTATTCAATAATCCTTCCCTGATCCACTCTCTTCTTTCCCTTCTTCAGCTGGAAGTGATCTTACCCTTTTTGATTCAACAATATTTATTATGGACCTACTGAGTACGAGGCACTCCTCAAGTTTCTCATAGTATTTTACCATTGTAGCATAGTTATTTATTCACAGATCTTTCCCCATTAGATTTATTAAGTTCGGCAAGGTTAGGGTCTGTATCGTATCTATCTTTATTTCCCCAGTGCCAAGCACAGTGATTTTTGAGTCAATAAAAAGTCATCAACTAGCATTTATTAAGTGCCTACTGTATGCCAGAAACTGTACTGAATGAATAGAAAGATAAAAACAATCACTATCATCCAATGAACTCATAATCTAACTATCACATAATGGATAATGAATGTTTGTGAAAATGAATTCATTTAAAAATGACTGATCTTGGAAACAAATAAACACCCATATGCTGGCACTTTAAGAAAGAAATGATTTGCATAACCTCTTGTCATTAATGTTCTTTTTAGGAAGCTTTACCACCTTCAGTATTCCCATTTGATGGCTCAGGATTTTTTGATTTATTCAGTGGCATGGTTCTAATGTAAAATATCTATTTGTTTTATATTTTCATATTCAACTTTGTTTTATCCTATACTTTCTGACCACAAGCTTAATGTCCACAAAAAAAAGCTTTCATAGATTTAAAACATTTTTTGGGAACTCTTGATTTCTCTAAGTAGCAAAATACATCACATACATTATTCAGGTAATATGAAAAAAAATACATTTCAAGCAGCTGTCTTGGAAATCATTTCCAGTTTTCTCTGTACATTTGAGATTTCTCTCAAATAGACTGCAAAAACCAAGAAAGATTGAAATGCTTACTGAATGAGAGAACTTTGAAAATGATGCATCACATAGGACATTGTTAACAGAAACTAAAATAAACCTTGCTTGACCTCAGGGTTCATTTTGAATGGTTAAAGTCAGTGCTGCTCACTTTAGGGTCCATTTTTCTTCTACCCAGTATTTCCAAATGAAACAACATAGCCAATGAGTAGATAAGGCTGTCCACTGGGCCAGATGAGTGTGCTGTCGTTTATGCTTCTGAAAGATCGATGGAGTAAGGTAGGGGTTTTAAATTCTGCAGCTATATAATACATCTTTGGCTTTTGATTTGTACTTTGAAGATTTACACAAAACTGAGAGACAGCATAACTTATCTTCGAGTTTAAAATTTCCATCTGGCATATTATTATGGGAGTGCATGTCTGAATTACAACAATGGCAAGGGTTTTGTACCAATTCCTCTTCATCAATTTGTAATCAGTAATGTCACATGTATATTGAAAAGAAATCAGTATAACACATGGTTGAGACATTTACCTCCTTATATTTTATGCTTTTCCTTGACAGACACTTTCACCCAGCTCAGATAGCTTTCTTAATTGTACCTGGAAATAAGAGAAGGAAATGTATAAATTTTCCAAATTTATTTTTTACAAGAATTTTTTAAATGATTTTCACAATAACAATAACTGGTGTGTCATGATCTGTTTGTGTATTTTAGTAGTCCATTTCTTTTAAATGATCACTATTGTTAGTATAAACTTACATTTGGTAGGTTCTGATAATTCCTTTTGTTTCTTCCCTATTGTAACTTAACTATTATTATTATTATTATTTTATTTGATCGACTTTTATTTTTTGCTAATATATTGTAGCCTTTTCACTCCAACTAAAGATCTTTAATATAAATATATAAGGGACTAACTCCTTTGATTACTTCTTTATTTTTAATTTTAACATACAATCATTTTTAAAATTTATCTGTGTAAACATGAATGGTGTTGTAATGGTGACAGTAAAAAGAGGAGAGGCCATTTCTTTGAGGTACTGCCCTTCCCCAGAGTTGGGCCATTCAGAACAAGATCTAGAAGCTAGTCAAGGCACTGCTTGCAGGTCAGTGCATAGAAAAGAATTTCTTAGGTTGCTGCAGTCAGTATTGCAAGTGCCTATCACAGGGCAATCTTAATGGATGTCGTGAAGTCAAGTCAAGTGAATGGCAGATGACATACTGGAACTTTGCAAGTCCAATGTTGCCATCTCTGTCAATGTCAGACTTTTCTAAGATAATCTCAATTTTCTGCTTCATCTCTGATATGCTGAGTTGAGTGCTGTGACTCCCAGAAAAATAATTCGCTAACTGATGTAATTCTTGAAGATGTTGGCCTTGAGCTCTCGAAGTGTTAAGGATCTGCTCACAGAATGACCTGATTCTCAGAGATTCTATATTCTGAGACTTTTGAGAGAGCAGTTCACTAAATCTCTTAAATGCCAGGAGAGTCTCTGTCTTCATCAAAAATGTTCATTCCAGGTACCTCATTAGCAATTCCTTGAGGATCAAAATTAGCTGAGTTTCCCATATCTGTCCAATTTGCTACTGAGTCTTTATCAATATACTGCAATGATAATTCTTCCTTTCCCAAATTTCTTGAAATCTAGGAAATGGAAACTTTTTGAAAATGAGATAATGCAGGTTCACTAGTACCAGGATCACTTCTCTCATCCCCATTGCTGTGCTTCACCCTCAGATTCAGGAAACCAGTTGGACCAATATGGCAGTGATTGCTTAGAAACCTGGGGAGTACTGTTTCTGACCTTTCCAACATAGACAGGTAACTGACAATGCAAGGCACACACTTTTGACATGGGGAACTAATTCTCAAATAAATATTTTAAAATGTTTATGTGAATAAAAATGAATATATATTTATATATCCAATCTTGAAAATCAACCATATTTAAATTTATTTTTCTCTAAATATTCTACTGGTAGGAAAAATAAGTTGAATCATGACTCCTCTTTATTCATGTTTGATGGTGACTTGTACTAGTTCTGGATTATCTGACAAGTATCTATTTACTACATTTTGTCCACAGCCTAAATATTGGTTAGAACTGACGTCCGTTACTAGTAATTCCCAAATTTCTGTAGTCATAAAACTAAATTCCTGAGCTGAATCAACCAAGAGATGTTTGGCCCTTCAGTTGTCTCAAAAGATTAAAGCATCAATTCTTAGAGGGGAATTTTACTGCTTATGAAACCTTTAAAAGGGAAATTTCAAAGACATTTCCCACTAGAGCAAAGAGAGACATCAGGTCTCACTATAGCCCTCTCAGGCTTGGGTTTCTGTTCTAATTTAGGTATGCAGAATGAATCTAAGAGGCACCTGACTTATTAAATGCACCAATATCACCACCACCACCACCACGACAACACTAACAACAAAAAGCAGTTCCCCAAAATGAACAGAAAGGAGGACTCAGGCTTTGTGCCAGAGCTGTATGCATTTAGGCTGAACCAATTCATTTCCTCCCATGATGCGAGTTCTTGTATATTTCCCCTGGAAGAGTCAGAAAGAATGAAAGAGGTTCTAGAGAAGTGGTAAAGGGACTGACTACTTCTGATATTGGTAACCATGAGTAGCAGGAACAGGAAAGTGGTGAACAGATGGAAATTGCTTGAGGCTTGTGAAAGTGTGGGCACAGTCTGGGAGATTATGGTAAAGCTCAGTGCATAAGACGACAGGTATTGTGCCTTTTGTTATCTTTACATTCCTATCAGGTAGTGTAATTAGGTTTAATTTAAAAAAAAAACAGGTATTTATTATCTCTCTCACCTATCTCTTCTTGCCCCAGCAGTGAAGAAAAAAGAAAAAGGAAAAAAAAAAACTCTTGTAACACACATGAATAGTTAAACAAATTACCACATTGACCATGTCCAAAAAAAAATATGTTGTACGTGGTAAGTTGAATTGAAAACTGAATATATGCTGTACTTAAAAAGAAATATGAAATACTATTCAATTCAACAATTATTTATTTAGCACCTACTATGTGCCAGGTATTAAGTTTGAATGTAACAGCCCCTGTACTTGAGGATCTCACATTTTACTGGAGATGGGAGAAAAATACATAAACATGGAAGTATATACAACATTCATATAAAACAAATACAAAGCATTTCCACCTTTCCCCTAGGAGGGGGTGGAAATAGTAATAATAAGTACAGAGATCAGAGAAGTCTTCCTGTAGAAGGCAGCACCTAAGCTGTGCTTTGAAGGATTCTAGGATCACTCAGTCAAGCAACAAACATTCATGAAGCACCTACTATGTGCTAGACATTGTGTTGGCAACACAAAGGCAAAAACTGTCCATGCTCCCAAGAAGCTCGCAGTATAATGCAGGAGACAACATTCAAATGTAGGAGACAACATAACAAACAAGATGTACACAGGATAAATTGGGGATAGCCTCAGAGGGAAGGCCCTAGCATTAGAGGGGATCAAGAGAGTTTTCTTGTAGAAGGTGAGATTTTAGCTGGCATTTGAAGGAATCCAGGGAAACAGGAGGAGGAGATGAGGAGAGTATTCTAGGCATGGAGTATGGGAGGGAGGGAAGAGAAAAAAGGGAAAAAAATTTAAGTGATAACTTTATTATTATTATATTATTAATTATATAAAACATATTATATAATTATATATAACATATTAATTGTATATTATTATTATAAATTTAAAAGGAATAGAAAGTTGTATATAATAGATTTGCAGTTTTATGTGCAATTATCTTTTTATTATGTTATGAAATGCTTGTTTTATTTCATGAATTAATTTTTAAAAAAAAGTAAATAAAAGAAGAAAGAAAAGGCATGGAGGGTGAAGATGGAGAGTTTTCTGTGAGGAACAGCAAGAAAGCCAGAGTCACTGGATCCTATAATATGTTGAAGGGAATGAGGAGTAAGAAGACTGGAAGCAGGAAGGGGCCAGGTTAAAAAAAGTTTTAAAAGCCAAATGGGAAATTTTATATTTGACCCTGGAGATAATAGGCAGCCACCAGAGTTTATTGAACAGGCAGATGACATTGTCAGATACATACTTTGTTGGCTGAGTGAGAATGGATTGGAGTTGAGAGAGAAGTGAGACTGGGAGAAATAGCCTATTGTCATACATGAGCTGATGAAGTCCTGTACCAAAGAAATAATATCATCAGGGGAGAGAGGTTGTGTCTCTCACTTTGTGGGAGAAAAAGTACAAAGTAAAGTAATCTCCTAGGCTGTGCCATACAAAGGATAATTGATAGGGCTTGGCAATAGACTGGATGCGGGGGAAGAGAGCAAGGCGTTGAGAAAGACATGTAGGTTGTGGGTGTGGGTGAATAGGACAATGGTGGATCATAGATATAGATGAATCTTAGAGGCTATTAAGCCCAACTTCCTCATTTTACAGATGAGGAAACAGAAGCATAGAGATGATAAGTGTCTCACAGCTAGTAAATATATGAGTCTGGATTTGAACCCAAGTCTTCGTAACTGATTACACTGTTTCATACACTACACCATGTTACTTCTTTAACTAGGATTCCAGGTAATCTATAAGGTAGAAGTCGGGAGAAATTAACATTAATGTATATTTCTTAGCTCAAACATACATTTAAGCCACTTAAAATTAAACTTGCACACAAATAAACACACAAATAAAAATGCAAATTGTGTGTATCACATTAGAATAAAAAATGCATAACCCTTATTAAAGAGCATATTTTATTATTAATGGCCAAGTCAGATATCAAAGGGATAACTTTGAAAAGAAATAGTCAAATTAATTCAGCATCAACTTCTACATTCATTAAGAATATTTATTTTCTTCTTTAGGAATGTGAGCACTGGTATTTAAAGTTCCTGGTTAAAGTTTAATGTCAGTAAAAATCAAAAAGGTAATCTCTGATAGGTATAAGAATACTTACTAATGGACACATTTTCTCCCTTGGAGAAAGGATCTAATTATAGCATAGTTCTTTCATTATTCCTTGTCTTCTTTTTTTTTTCAGTAGGTTTATATACTTGGGAAGTAATGAGTCAAGAACTGAATTTCTTCCCAATTAGGCAATGTTTCTTTAGGGCATTCCTTCATCTCCAGTTTTGTACATCTGTGAGGACCAAAGATGTTGGGAAGTGTCAGGTTGAGAAACTGAAGGCTACCCAGTCAATCCTAGGGGGAAAAAAAAAACAAAAAAAACCAAGGTGATGCAAATAGGCTTTTCACTATTTGGCCCAGCTATGACTGTGGCTGACAGAGGAAGTCAAGACAATTCTACTTAACAAGCATTTATTAAGCACCTACTATGTGCCAGGCACTGTGCTAAGTGTTGGGGATGCAAAGAAATGCAAAACAGCCCCTGTCCAGAAGGAACCTACAGTCTAATGGGGGAGAAAATTTATATATGTATGTATATATGTGTGTGTATGTATAGATATACATATCTATACATACACACACACGAAAGACATATAGAGAGTAAGTTGGAAGTAATTTCAGTATTGATACTAGCATTGAGGGAGACTGGGAAAGGCTTCTTGAAGAAGTTTGGATTTGAGAAGTCTTGTGGGGAAGTGGGGAAATCAGGAGGTGGAGGTGAGGAGGGAGAGCATTCAAGGCATAAGTGACAACCAGTGAAAAGGCTTATGTGGGAAGAACAGCAAGAACACCAGTGCTACATCATCACAGGATACATGGAGGGCAGTAAGTTGTAAGAAGACTAGAAAGGTAGAGAAGGACCAGGTTGTGGAGAGCTTTAAAAACTCAACAGATTATTTTATTTTATTTTATTTTATTTGAGGATTTTATTTTTTATCCTAGAAGTAGTAGGGAGCCACTAGAGTGTATTGGAATGTAGTGTAGTATAGTGTAATAGGAGTGTAGTGGAATGACATGGTCAAAATTTTGCTTTAGGAGATTATTTTCGCAACTGAGTACAGTATAGGGGAGTGTATGGGAAGGGGGAGGAAGGGATCAAGCACTTATATGGTGCCTACTATGTGCTAGGCATTGTGCTATTTTTTACACAACAATTATCTCACTTGCTCCTCACAGCAACCCTGCCAGGGAGGTGATATTATTAGCTCCATTTTACAGTTGAGGAAACTGAGGCAAACAGTGGTTAAGTAACTTATTTAGGGTTATATTGATTATAAGTGTCTGAAGTTGGATTTGAATTCTGGTCTTCCTGACTCTAAGGCCTGTGCTCTATCCATTGCACAGCCAACTAGAGTGAAGAGAGATTTGAGGTAGGAAGACCAACCAGAAAGGTATTGCAATAGTCTATGTATTAGGTGATGAAAGCTTGCAACAGGTGGAGGGATGAATGAGAAAGTGGATTAAAGGATGTCACTTAGCTTGTGATGCTAGGTAATTTGGAAAATGATGGTGCTCTTGAAAATAAAAGGAACATTTGGAAGAAGGGAGGGATTTGGGGGAAAGAAAATGAGTTTTGTTTTGGCCCTGATGAGTTTAAGGTGTTTATGGGACATCCAGTTCAAGATATCTTATACGCAGTTGGGGATGTGAGATTGGAGGTCAAGAGATAAGTTGAGGCTGATAAATAGATCTGAGAATCATCTGCATAGAGTTGGTGAGTGAGTTCATGGGAGCTGATGAGAACACTAAGTGAAGTAATATAGAGGGAGGGAGTGCCCATGACAGAGTCTTAGAAGACTTAGGTGATTTGATCAAGGCATCTGACTTTTTTCTTTTTTAAGCAAAAGGTTACACAGATGATGAACTCCAGGAGATAGTTTTTGAATTTTTACACAATTTCTTTTCATAGATTAAGCCTTAAACATAATGAATTGCTCATTCTACTATTTTTGTATGTGTATTCACTTGCAATTGTTTTTGTATTTAGTCTCTCTGTACAGATCATTGTACAGTCAATTGCATTATTAACTAAACTGGCCATTGTGGTCCAAGGGGGAGCCAGGGGATCTGAGTTTGAATTCTGGTTCTGGTAATTAGGAGCAAGGGTAATTTCATTTCAGAGCCTTAGTTTCCTCCTCTATAAAAATGAGGATAAATAATACGTGCATTCTCTACTTCACATTGTCTAACCTAAACACTATATAAATATCAGCTGTTACTATTATGCACAAACATGTCTCCTGTAATATAAACCCCTATTGGTCCTCTCCCTCAAAATTACCAAAGTATAGCACAGAGAGTATTCCATTTGAAAGGAATAGTTCAGTCACTCTGATCCCAGGGAAAATTTGTTTTTAAGAATTCTCATCATGAGCAGGTAGATTTCAGAAAAATCCTGGAAAGACTTGTATGGTCTGATGCTGAGTGAAGTGAGCAGAACCAGGAGAATGTTGTACACAGTAACAGCCATTTTGTTTGATGACTATTGTTGATAGACTTAACCCTTCTCAGCAATGCAAAGGCCTCGTGATGGAAAATCCTATCCACATCCAAAGAAAGAACTATAGAATTTGAATGAAGATCGAAGCATACTATTTGCTATTTTTTTTTCTTCTGTTGTGTTTTGTTTTCCTCTTTCTGGTGGTTCCTCCTATTGGTTCTAATTCTTGCTTACAACATCACTAATGTGAAAATATGTTTAATAGGAATCTTTATGTATAGACTATATCAGATTGCACACGGTCTTGGGGAGGAAGGTGGTGAAGGAAGGGGAGAAAAATTTAAAACTCAAAAGCTTATGGAAACAATTGTTGATAAATCAGAATAAATTAATAAAGTTAAAAAAATTTTAAAAAAAAGAATTCTGATCCTCCACTATTTCAAATAGTTTTCTATTCCTCAAGAGGAATTGTTTTTTCTGATTTCCCATTAGAATCTTGATGGATGAGTTTGAGACATTACGAAATTGTAATGTAAGTAAAGGTTTCTTGGTGCTAGCCAAAATATAAGTTTGAGGTGGTATATATATTGTTACAATAGATTTGTCAATTAATGTTATTAATTGAATTGTTCTTCAGAGGTTGAAATGTATTTTTTTTTAAATAATTCTGTTTACTTTCATAAAACCATGGGAGGTATAACCTTTTCTAAACTATCTAATGTGAACCAAAAGATCAAAGTATTTAGTATGATAAATATGTTAGCAGAGTTTTCATATTTGAAATGGATCTGAATTAGTTTAAAAGCACAGTAAATATATTGCAGTATAGGCAGAGCCCCTTCTGGATTTGGGATACCCTGAAAAGAGAACTCCCTTTCCAGTATGTGATGAGGTTATTTCTCAGTTCATTAGGTAGATGGGTATGTGCAATTTACTTGGGAGGTTAGAATTTAAGCTGATGCCACTAACTTACAACAATCTCACTCAGTTCTATTCAGTTTACAACTCTGTGAAAGGTGTGACTGTCACTAGTCATCCTGACTTTTGTCTTGCCCTGGAACTGGGATGACTCTGGAAGAGAAAGTGAGGCTGATGACTCTGCGTAACTCTGCAGTTCCTCCTTCTCCTCCTCCTTTCCTCCTCTTCCTCCACCCAATGCGCTGAAAATCTACCTCTAGCTCAGGCTTGTTAATATAGGGTGCGTGAACTTGGTTTTTTAAAAAATTTTTTAAATTTCAGTATATTGTTTTCCTTTGAAATCTTGTGTATGCAAGACAGATACATGGTTTAGTGAATATAGCACTGGGCCTGGAGTTATGGAAACCTGAGTTCGAATTCTTCTTCAGATTCTCATTACCTGAGTGACCTAGACAAATTACTTACCCTCTGCCAGCCTCAGTTTCCTCATCTGTAAAATTAGAATAATAATAGCATCTATTTCCGAGGGTTGCTGTGAAGATAAAATGACATAATGTTTCTAAAATGCTTTACAAAACTTAAAGCATTATATAAATGATAATTATTATTGTTAATTATTTTATGCATTTAAAAACACCATTCTGAGGAGTCCATAGGCATCACCAGATTGCCAAGGGAGTCTATGACACAAAACAAGTTAAGGACTCTTGCTATTGGTCTTTTGACATGATGTGACAATCAGTGACACATGTGACTGTCTATCTCTTATCACCCTTTCCTGATACATAGCTGGCTTTCCTCCTTTTCTAATTACACATCTTCTAGATATTTTATGTCACATTTTGCATGTCAGTCAAAAAGTATTTATTGAACACCTACTACAGATACTAGGTATTGGTAACCTGCTGCCAATGATATGCTGGAAAATGTTTGACAATTGATTCTCTGGGAACACAGGCTATATTTTAAAGTTTAATCTTCATTATTAACATTTCCCCATCATTTTATTAAAACTAGAAACCAACAGTACCATTTTAAATCCTTCAGGTTTCCTTCTCACATTTTCATTAAGGATGCCTTTGAAAAATATGTCAATAATTTTCATAACAATTTTGTAGACATGCTAAAGTAGGGGTCAGTAGTTCATGATGCCCTCTTAGTTGATTTTTTTGGGGGCATAGTGATATCATCCATGATTTTTCCCAATTGTTTGTTTTGTTTTAAAATTTCTTCTTATTTATTTTGAACTTGACAAAAACATTCCATTATAAAAAGAACAACAAAGAAGAGTGTGAACTTCTGTTATATAGTTTCTTTTTAAAAGAACACATATTAAATTTAACAAGATAGTAACAAAAGTCCCCAGTTTGTATCCCTTGGGAACTTTTTTGTTTTCTGTGTATTTAAAACATTTTATTGATGCTCTTATCTTTCTTTCTTTCTTTCTTTTTTGCACTTGCTACTTCCCACTAACCACATGTTCCCTCAGTAGAAGCCTACCCTTGATTAAAAAAAATACATATAGTCTTGAGGGAAACAAAATTCCATTAGTCATGTCTGAAAATGCTTGTCTCATTCTGAACCTCTACTCCATTATCTCTCTGCCAAAAGCATTTGATAGCTTTCCTCCTTTTATATTTCTTGAGAAACGATCTCTTTCCATTCTCAAAATTCTGTCACTTCAGGCATGAAATTTCCTCCTTGTAAATTTGGAGTGCTCCGGCTACCTTTCTTAGTGCCATTTCTATTTCTTCATATAACATGTATAACACAGGTGATTGAGTTTAAGACTCCAAAGGTGATGTTTCTACTGACACTAATGAGAAAAATGGAAATGCTAGCCTATCCATTCCATTTTCATCTATTTATTGTCTTCTGGTCAGTTTCATATTTAAATGATCTTGGGATTATTTGGCTTAATTGAGTCTCACTCTTTGCTGTCCACAGGCTCATTTTCCCTTTCAGTGTATTACTAATGCACTTTGTAAGTAAGACACTTACTTTATAAGTAAGGCCCTATTACTCATAGTATTCCACCATCTTTCTCTATAACATTTTCCAAATGGTAAGACCTCAGGAGAGCAGCCACCAGAAATGTTTTTAATGTCCTTTAAATTCAGAGCCCTGGTCACCCACCTGAGTCAGGTGACAGGACATTGTAGGAATCTCAAAACCTTTATACTTTGGTGGGGTGTTCTCCACTGCTATAGTTCTCAAGAACTCAGATTATTCTGGTGTTTTTGTCCTGTAGTTGAAGGATGAGAATTTTTACTACAATCTGAAGGCTTCTTTGATTTCAAGGTCCAAACTCACAATAAAATACTGGGGTAGGAAAAATTCAAGAGGCAGTGTAGAACAGTGGGTAGAGAGCTAGCTGGAGTCAAGAAGTTGTAGATTCATTCCTACATCTGCCACATACTGTCTGAGTGACCCTGGACAAATGATTTAATCTCTCAGTGCCTCAGAAAACTCTCTAAAACTATAAATTGCATGATAGTTGCTGATCTATGTTGGTAGCCAGAGTTCCTCACTGTGAGTGCATACATTGATGAAATCATAGGTCCCTCTAAAATGAAGACATTAAATAGAAGGTCCCCCAAATTGAGATAATTTGAATTTCTTTACTTAATCAATGTTTTTATCCCAGTGTAAATCAACTAATGATTAAGAGAATTAACTTTTTGTGCAGTCTCTGATGCTAAAGAAGATAAGATTATCTAAGTCCTTTTGTCTCATAGCTGAAGCATGGTGGCTTTTGCTTAATTTGAGGGCCTTTTTAAGTTCAAGGTCCAAACCTGATGTTTTTGCTGCTTCTCTCTTGCCCACTTATTGGTCCTGATTAGTAGTATTCTTTCACCAGTGGAGAAGTAGTCCCTTGTTCAGTATGTGACACTTTTCTGCCCTGTTCTCTGAATAGAATAGCACATGGATATTTTGGAGCTGGTGGACATATAGCTGGGATAACAGAGGAAGATTTTTTTTTTTTATTGTGTAGGGAGCTTACATGTCACAGCATAGGTAAGAGGTAGGAGAACTGAAATCTCTCTCTCTCTCTCTCTCCCCCTCTCTCCCTTTCTTTCTCTCTGTCTTTGCCTCTATCTGTCTCTCTCTCTTTAGATATATCTATCTATCTCGATATAGATGTATCAGTATATCTATCTATATGTGCAGGTATTTATATATAGGCATATCTATCTATCTATTTATCTATCTATCAACTATCATCTATTTATCTGTCTATCTCTCTATCTATCTCTCTATCTATCTATCTATCTATCTATCTATCTATCTATTTATCTTCTCTGTAACTAAGGAAGGAAATAAATGTTTCAATGGGACACAATGTGACCATAGGGGCTTGCTGTGGTCACAGGTATGGAACATTTGAATGAGTTATCACTCGGCACTGAATTTTTTTCGGCAGCATTAACACTGAAATGGTGGCTCTGTATTCCAGCCTTACCTCATATTATTTCCCTTCCCAAACTAGTTCCATTGGATTACTCTTTCTCAATTCAATTCAATTTGCTTCAGAACGTTTATTAAGTAACTAAGGGCAATGCAGTGTGGTAAGTGCTGGAAATATGAAAGTGAAAACTTCTCTAAATTTAAGGGGCTTACATTCTCCTGGATGGAGGAGGAGTGTGTGCAGATGGGATTGGTGGTGATAGTCAATACAACATGTACACAGATAAGCAAATATGAGGTAATTTGAGGAAGTAGAAACCACTAACAATTGGATGGTGGGGGAGGATCAGGGAAGATTACAAGGGATTTTTAGGATTAAAAACCTAGAGGTGGAAGGGACCTCAGAGGCTATTGAATCTAAAACCTTTATTTTACATATGAGGAAACTGAGACCTGGGAGGGTTAAGTGATTTAACCAAGGACCCACTGGTAGTAAGCCTCATAGGCGGAATTTGAACACAAGGTGATACTTGGTTTGAGCCTTGGTGGAGGATAAGGATTCTGGAAGGTAGAGATGAGGAGAGTGTGAGGGGTGGATTGTGGAAATCCATGGAAGTAGGAAATGGAATCCAGTCCAGTCTGTGCCATACAGGGTGTGAAGGGGAGTAATGTAAGGTAAGAGAGGAAAGGTAGGATGAAGCCAGATTGTAACAATCCTAAAATGACAGGTTAAGGAATTTTTATTTTATCTTAGAGACTTTTGAATAAGGGACTGAAATAGTCACATTTAGGCTTCAGGAAAATTATCTTCGCAGCTGTACGGAAGGCGGTGAAGATGATGAAGAGGAGGTGAGAATGGAGGCTATTGCAACAGGTTAGGTGAGACAGTTGATGATGCAGATCTGTAGCTGAAAAGAAATCAGTGTCAGATGTGTGGAACTGGTATTCGTCTGCACAGAAGCCCCATAGAAGATGATTAATTCAACAAGGAAGGGTTTACAGATAAAGAGAAGACAACCCTGTTCCGAGCCTTAAAGAACACCCATGCTAAGGGGAAGGGAGATAAATGATGAAGGTATAGTAAAAGTGACTGCAGAGAAGCCTGATAGCTAGGTAGAGAATTCTTAGAAACAGCAGAGGAACAGAAAGTCAGGGGAACAGAGAGTATCCAGGAGGAGTGGATAGTGCTTGGGTTTTCATTAGAGTGACATTCAGCACAATCAAAGTTCTACTTTAATGTCTCATTATGGCATGGAGAGGACCACAGGAGCCAACTTGAACAACCTAGCAAAAGTTGCCTGAGGAAGAGAAGGAAAGGAGGAAGGGAATAAACGTTTGTGTAGTGACTACTGTGTACCAGTGCTTTATAAATATCAACTGATGCGAGGTGGATTGTTCAATTTTGTTAAATGTTCATTGTGAGCATTTGTACCCTGTAAATCAGCAAATGTTAAAATCAGTGTTTGATTTATTGTTTTATTGACAATCCAGACTTAAGAAAGTGATGGAGAAAGTGTGCATGCTTTAGATTAAACTTAAAAGTGTGTTGTGCCTACATATTCCCCCCTCCTTGAGCTGCTTGTTAAACATTTACTAGTAGACCCCTGAGAAGATCCAAACTTCACAAAAGGGTATATGAGCAGAGTGTGAGTTCTGCCAAATCTGACTAGACTACACAGGTTAGAGAGTCTCATTACTTGAAGATCTGCCACCAAATGATGAAGTATTTTGGCCACAGAAACTCATAAAGTCACTGCAAGCAAGAAGGGGCTGTGATCTCAACTGACTCATACTCCATGAGCCTGCTCCAATGAACTCATACATCACATGAAGTTGCAAAGAAGTATACAATATGTGGGCTGCGGGTTAGCCAACAATGTTTTTATTTAATTTTTTTTTCTTGACAACAGCAGATTTTCTTCCATTTTTTTGCCTTCTATTATGTTGGATTTCTATGGAAATGCAGTGAATGCTCAATAATAAGCCACATATTTGAATGCTTAGCATGATGGATTCTCAATTCCAGGAGAAGAGAATGCATTTAAGTAATTTGGAAGTTTGATTAACCAATGCCTATAGTCCTGAAAATATTTTTGACATCCAAAATAAATTTTCATGGTTCTGTTGCCCCCACCCCCACCTTCTTTTTGGTCTTTGTTTTTGAATAGTTTAGTTAAGTTGCTTGAGTACAGTTGATTAGATGCGGTTGGAACAACCAATAAAAATCTGGTATAAGTTAGCTGGACTTTATATCGGGCAATGTTAGCTCCAGTGTAAGAGGCATCACTTTAAACTTATTCATATTCAGCACCTATGAAAACTCTCTCCCTTAAGCTTACTGTCCTGGACACATAGGGAGAGAAAGGAAATGGTACCAATCAAACATTTTTGATATGTAGAATGCTTTTTACAAAAAAAAAAAGTCAGCCATTTGGAAGTGTGCTTTGTGTGTGTATATATATGTACATATACACACACACATATATAAGTATGTATATATTCAAGTATTCTCATATCATATATCAGAGAGATAGAGAGAGAGAAAGCTGGAAGGAAGGAAGTTTGTTGAGAGTTGAAGGAAGGCTGAAGTTCTGAAAGTGGCAGTGAGAAGCAAGAATTCTGCCCACTTCTCCCACTGTACCAGTGTGTCCAGAAACAGGAGAGAAGGTATACCCTGAATTGTGAAGGGTAGTCAAGGATGAAGCATCTTCTTGGCAGAACCAAGATTCCATAATTGCAAGAAGATGGAAGGAGTGTTGAGGAAGGAGTCTAATATGAGGGGCAGTCTGTTAAAAATAAGACAGTAGTTCCAGAGAGCACAATGGAAGGGGAAGCCAGAGAAGGGTAGAGATGGGTAGTAATTGATACATCCAGGATTTGAGCTCTGATCTTCAGACTCCAAAGAAAGTATCCTTTCTCTTCCATGAAAGGACCTCTGGAAATTTACTTTGGCAGTGGAGTGAAAGATTGTAGAGATAAAGACACTGGAGGAAGGGTGAGCAGATAGGAGACTGTTACAATAGTCCAAGGAGTAGGTAACAAGGATCTGAGTTGGGGTGGTAGTGATAGAACTGGAAAGGAGGGGCTCATTTTAAAAGATACTTTAGAGTTAGAAATGACAGCACCTTGCTCTACAACACTATAATGAATTTAATTATAATACACAACATTCTATGGCGTCTGTGGATCTCCCTTATCCCTGTGCTAGACTGTAACATCTAAGGCTTTATTTGTAGTTTTTCCAAGGGAGACAGAACTTAGCTAATTTATTTGTTTGTGATGAAATTCTTCTTTTTCACATGTAATGAAAATATCTATATTTAAAGGTAATAATCTACAATAGTAGTTCCCAAAGTTTTAGAGTAGGGGAATCCTTTTAAATTTTTTTAAAAGGACTTTCTTCCCACCCTTAAACTACCTCCAATACACACACAGTAGCAGTTAGTTGTAACTGTAATGTGCTGGTAGATGTTTAACAACAGGCTCTCCCCACCCCTGAGTGTTCATACAACATACTTTTTATTATATCACTTTGTCAAAGTCTTTCCTTTGCCTTTAATACATTCTACCTTGTATCATACTTATGTAGTTAACATACCTCTACTCTTTTTGGAACATAAGCTTTTTGAGGAAAGAGATTGTTATTTTCCATATTGGTGTTCTTAGTTTGGGACAGCTAGATGGCTCAGTGGATAGAGCGCTGGGTCTGGAGTCAAATCTAGTTCAAATCTGGCCTCAGACACCTCCTTGCTGTGTGACCTTGAGCAAGTCACTTTACCTCTGTTTGCCTTAATCCACTAGAGAAGGAAATGGCAAACCACTCTAGTATTCTTGCCAGGAAAACCCCATTGGACAGCATTGACATGCCATGGTCCACAGCGTCATGAAAAGTTGGACACAACTGAACAATTTTTAGTTTAATACATATTTGTGGAATTGAAGTAAATTGCATAGAGGAGAATCCATCCAGTTTTTCAGACCTTCATTATACAACTAATTCTTTGAATTTCTTTAAAAACTTAGTATTCAATTAAACAAACATTTACTAAACATTTACTATGTTTTATCTAAAATTATTCTGAAAGTCATATATAGAGGAAACATGTCCTCATTAAAGTTGTGGCTTTTCTAGAGAGAAAGCTATAAAGTCTTCAACATATTCTACTCAAGTAAAACTTTGCTGGGGACCCAGAAGACTGTGAGCTACATTCTTCACACTGATGTCTAAGAGATACTATCCAGCGAGACGGAAGGGAAATTAAGTATCTAGGCATTATCAGCCGTAACCTGTAGAGGAGAGAGCCCATTACAGGCTTGTTTGGTTAAGCTGATAATCACTCCCCAGAAAGCTGAATGGGTGTAAGAAAATGTCCATAGAGGAGCCATGATTTCATGCGCAGGAGAGCAAGAGAGCTGCTTCTCTACTAGACCAAATGTGTAAGTGGGAGGTTCAGCTCATCCCTTCCACCTTGAGGAGAACTACTCGCTGCAGCTTTGTGAAAACCTCTTTTCTCATGGACAGGTTGGGAAATTGAGTAGGTTAACTCATATATCTTGTTAATAAAGAACTTTTTTTTTTAATTTGGCTAGGCTATGGGGTTAAGTGACTTGCCCAGGGTCACCCAGTTAGTAAGTGTTAGGTGTCTGAGGCTGGATTTGAATTCAGGTCCTCCTGAATCCAGGGCCGGTGCTCTATCTACTGCGCCACCTAGCTGCTCCCTATCAAAAACTTCTATGAATATTGAGGCAGTGGGGTGGTACAGTAGATAGAGTGCTGGATCAAGAAGACCTGAGTTCAAATCTGACCTCAGACACTTACTAGATATGTGACCCCGGGCAAGTCACTTAACCTTTGTCTGCCTCAGTTTCCTCATCTCTAAAATGGGAATAAGTAGCACTTGCCTCCCAGGTTTATTGTGAAGATAAAATGAGATAATATGTGCAAAGCACTTGGTAAACCTTAATAGATACTATTATTATTATTAGCTTGGTTGGGTCTCCAAGTTGCAAAATGTGGCATAGGAGCCACAGCTAGTATTTTAAGCACCTGAGGCAAAAGGCATAGAACATGCTCAGAATGAGAAGCACAAGCTCACTGTCAATTCAGTTGGGGGAGGCATCAGAGACCTTGTGCCACTCTGAGGTCATTGCTGGGGGAACTTCACAACAAAGACACTGGGACAACATCAGTCCGCTATCAGAAGACTTGGCCAGCTCAATTGGGAGATGATTTTGGGGCAGCATGATATGGTAGGAACTTGAGTTTGTTTCCAGGGCTATTATGGCTATTGTGGTCAGGGTAGGCCCTTTTCCCTTCCCCTTAGGTGGACCTACCTAGTGACTTATACACCTGTTAGCTTGAAATCCAAAAAAAGAATAGTTCCAAGTAGGAGCAGAAGAAAATTGTCAGAGGTCTTTTTCTGAACTCCAATTGCCTGCAAGTCATTTTCTCAAATTCATGATGTGGTGATTTCAAAAGTAGAGCTGTATTTTATGTCTCTTTTATTATTTGATTATGTACTTTTAATGTTTAATGATTAAAGTAATTTTTAATTGGATTTTATGATTCATGAATGCCTGTTGCATTTAATAGCAACAATAACAAACCTTGGAAAGGAAGAATTGAGCCCGATGTAGGCTTAGCCTGTCATAGAGGAGGAAGTTACCATTTAGTAATTTCTTATTTTAACTAATTAGTTTCACTTATTAGGTACTGAGCTGCTGAAATTAGGAAAGTAGTATCAACACCCTTCAAATGTATTTGCCTGAGGCAAAGCCCTAGACATCCTGCCCTAGTTAAAGGTCGAAAAGAAGGCATGAGACTGAGCTGCATGAGGCTATAACGACCTTATCAATCTTAGGTTAGCTTATTTTAGTCTTTTTCAGTTGGCCAGGTTGAGAAATAGTCCTTTTTACTATATGACTGGGTAAATCATTAAATTTTCTCTCCACTCAAGTTTTTCTGCCTATAAAATATAACTAGATAAGATGAGTGAGATGTTTGGTGATCAAAGTAATCATCATTATTACTAACATTCCATTTCCAATAAAGAGGAAAAGTTCCATCACAAGATTTCTTCTTAAGTTTCACTTAGAAAGCTTAACTCTTTAATGTGGTAGAATCATATCTGTTGTCTTCTTTGACCCCACTTCATTTCCTTCTTAGCTTCTGCTATCTACGTAATTATTTTGCCTACATAGTCAACGAAAGTGTGAATTTGTCCAATTAATTTGGAATGATCTGATTGACCAAGTCAGTTTATATTTTATTCAAATGACTAGGATAATCCAGATCAGGAGGCATTAATCTGAGGTCTGGGAACTTGATTTTTAAAAATTATTTTGATAACTTTCTTTCAATGTAATTGGTTTCCTTTATTAAGTCTATATATTTTATCTAATGCATTTAAAAACAGCATTCTCGGAATAGGTCCATTGGCTTCAGCAGAGTGCCAAAGGGGCCATCCATGACACAAGAAGGGTTAAGAACCTTTGGTGTAAATTATCTAGTTGTAAATTCCCTGGACATCCATGTAGCCAGCTACTTAGCACTGTACAGAAAACAACATTCAGCTCCTATTCTAAATTTATCATTGGCGCTTAGGCACAAACTGAAATAATTACCATTATATTAAAACATAATTGTTATTGTATACCCAAAAGGAAATGAAGGTTTCCTTTTCAGTCAGTACTTCCTGGTGGCAAAATAAATAAATAAATCAATTAATGATGTCATCATATGTAGAGAGAGTAATGAAAGATTCCTCAGGAGCAGCGAAGCATTTTTGCAATCCAGACAAGCTCATTTTAAGTGCCCAAGGAGATTTGCTTTCTATGGAGGAAGGGGAAATAAAGTTGGACAGATTTTATCTGATGAAAATATCTGACAATGTTGAGTTGACTAAAAACTAATAATTTTATGACCCCTTTGTAGCAGACCAGCTCTACTTCTCAGTGTTGTGTTCTACTAACAAAGGACTCTATATGTAAACTATTCAGGAAATTTGGTCATAGTTTGAGCACAAAACATTATGGGAATTGTGTGACTGAAAAGTCAGTAGTGTTTATTAATTTTTTTTTTTTGGTCTAGACTGGACTTCATTTGTGTGGGGGAACTGGTAGTGTGGAAAGGCCTTTAGCCATTGCAAATCAGCAGCTTGTTAGTAAATTGATCATCTTAAAGACTTTCCTGGGGGCATTAGGAGATTATATAAGTAGCCTGCAGTCATGTGGCTGGTATGTATCAGAGGGAAAAACTGGAACTCCGATCTTCTCCTATTCAAGGCCAGTCATGGTACAGGGGAAGGAGGACTGGCTGCTCTAGAGGTAGATGATCTGGGTTCTAGCCTTGCTTCTGATGTTTACTACTGTTACATTTGACAGATCATTTAAATTCTCAGGGTCTCAGTTTCCTCATCTGTCAAAGTAAGGGGATTGGTCCAGATCAGGGATTTTTAACCTTTTTGTGTGTTATGGACCCCTTTTTGACAACCTGGTAAAGTCTAGGGCAGGGGTGGGGAACTTGCAGCCTTGAGGCCACATGTGGCCCTCTAGGTCCTCAAGTGTGGCCCTTTGACTGAATCCAAACTTCACAGAACAAATCCCCTTAATCAAAGGATTTGTTCTATAAAACTAAGATTCAGTCAAAAGGCTGAAACCAAGGACCTAGAAGGCCACATGTGGCCTTGAGGCCACAAGTTCCCCACCCCTGGTCTGGAAAATCCCTTCTCAGAATAATATTTTTTAAAATGTAGAAAAAAAATGTGAAGGATTGCAAAGGAAACCAATTATATTGAAATATTTCAAGCTATTTTTTTTTAAAAAAGCCAAATTCATGAACCCCAGGGTAAGTACCTCTGAAATAGATGGACTCAAACATCCTCTCCAGCTTTAATCCTACAATCTTTTCTATGCACTTAACTAAAATGCTTCTCAAACATGATAGAATAGCATGGATTAAAGGGAAATGTTAACAAAGAGTATCAGTTTTCTTGATTTTTCACTCCTCCTTCTTAGGGAGGAAAAAAGGTTTACTAATCAGAAAACCCAGATAAAACTTAAGCTGTATCCCTCCATTTTATCTTTGGGGGGTGATTGTGTGAGTAGGTTTTAATGCATTCACATTTCCATTTAAAACCAAGCTGGCTTACTTTGGCTAATGTTTGTATTTGCTTGTTCCCCTCCCTCTATGCCTGTTTTTCCTTTTCCTCCTCCTCTGAGTCATGTGTTGACATAACTCCATGCGAGACCTGAGGTGGTGAATGGTCTTGGACACAGAGTCCAGGTACAGAGAGATATTTGTCTGATAACACCACAAGTGCTCTGCTGTCAGACTTCCTACACTTGGGGCATAATATTTTCAGCTTACCAAACAAACTGGTTAGCACCAGCCCAGCGCTTGAAATGCTCATTAGAATCAAAAAACCTTTCCTGACTTCTTTTGACTCTGATTCATCTTGGGTACAGTTCTCCCCATCTCCACTACTAAGTATGCCTTCCTTTTGAAGTCCATAATCATCTAGAGGCATGTGGCAGATTGTAGAGACAGTTAACAAGGAAACTGCTTCATCCCAGCCTCAGTTCATGATTAAGAAAAGTGACAATTTCTTCTGGAAGCAAAGGCTTTGCAAGCTCACATTGAGAACTATGGAAAGCCAAGGTGCCAGGTGCTGTAACATCTTAATGATCACTCAAAAGTTCCATTTCCTTCCCTGTCCTGTGGCTTTACAACAGGGGAAATTACATACATTCAATCCCATTGGGTCTTTTTGATGTTTTCATGCTTTAGCAGTAGTAACTTATTTCTTTCCTTAATTAAATCCTTCCCCCTCTTTTTTTTTTCAGTAAGTATTATTCTAGTATCAGTCTTTCTATGCTGGGACAGGCACCAGGGAACAAAGAATACTAGAGAGGAGATAGGGGAAGAGAAAGAGGAGCTTAGGGGGTGGGGAGAAGAGATAATCAAAAGGAGATGAGGAGATCAGACAAAGCTGGTGGAAAAAAACAAGAGAGAAGCAAAGGAAAAGGTTCCTGTTTTTAAAATTGGAAAATTTCATTTGGTCTGTCTAGTCAGTGTGGCTTCTTTCACTTAATTGAAAACAACACTGTAAAATTCCAAGCAGAATTGATCATTCTTTTTAAAAAGTATATTTTTGCTGGTATTCTGACCAGTAAAATGAGTCCACTTTGGTCCTTCTTTAATACCTCAACATGGCTAGGAGAACCCTGGGTCGCTGGTGCTATGCCAGCAGGACACAAACTATGGAAGTGTCCTGCCAAGCTGGAAAAGTTTCAAGTATGGGCCCAGGGATGGCTGACGTGCTTGTTGTCAGAGGAGCAGCCTAGCTCTCTCTCATTCTCTAGTCAAATAAAACCAGTGGAATCTTATGAATAATGATTTGCAATTTAATTCCATCCTCATTGTTAGAAAGCTCATATGTCAGTATCTTTAGGATTACTGGAAATTATATTCTAAATTTTTAAATCATTTCATATTAATTCACATATTTATTTTCAGGAAGGTATTTTCTAGGGAGTCCATGTGCTTGCAAATCTTCATTGAACACCATTTATCTCTATTCAAGAAAATAATTGGGGGGCAGCTAGGTGGCGCAGTGGATAGAGCACCTGCCCTGAAGTCAGGAGGACCTGAGTTCAAATCTGCCCTCAGATTAAATACTTGACCCTTACTAGCTGTGTGACCCTGGGCAAGTCACTCAACTCCAATTGCCTTAAAAAAATAATTGATTCCTTTGACTACCTCTCCACCTCTATCTAGTAACCTTTTACATCACTCTACCCCAAGATATCCTGGTAAATGTTTAATAATCAGCTGTCTAGAGAAAAAAAAAGGAAGCAGTACACACTTTTAAGTTTAACATGCATTGTTAACATTTTCTCTATCACTTTCTTAGGTCTAGACAATCAGCAAAACAATAAATCAAGCCCTAATTTGTGGCCTTTGTGATTTCTGAAATGAAAGTGCGCTTACTTAAAATTTAATAATCAATCCTCCTGAGGCTTTTAGCTGGCTCCAACATTGTCTCCACACCTGTAACTTCTTTCTCTTATTGATGAGTTTCTTCCCAACCTCCACCTGAGGAAGTACCCAAGCTAGCCATGTTTTCTTCAAACTATGAACCAGCCCATGGTTCCCTGGAGTATTTTTTCATCTTGCCTTGTGGGGGACCCTTTTTCATCTTCCTTTTATGTGTCTTTCCCTATTAGAATGTAAACTTCTTGAGGGCAGGGACTATCTTTCTTTTTGCTTGTATTTGTATTCTTAGCACTTAGCACAACACCTGGCATATAGTAAGAACTTAATTGAAACTTCAGATTTATCTTTGACTCCTCCTCCATTACTTTCCACATCTCATGTTGCTAAGCTGTGTAATGCTTAATCTATGTATCTATCTATAAATGTATGTATGTATGTATCCATCTATGTATGTATGTATCAATGTACGTTTGTATGTATCTATGTATGTGTGTGTATGTATCAATGTATGTATGTATATATGTATCTATCATCTATCTATCTATCTGTCTGTCTATCTATCTATCTATCTATCTATCTATCTATCTATCTATCTATCTATCTATCTATCT